>NC_046663.1:105936513-105937682 GCF_010883055.1 Belonocnema kinseyi | reverse complement strand
AGTTGCAACGATTGTACCCGGAATATTCTGTTAAACTGATCGTCCTTATCATCGGCGCTCTTGGAGGTGCTAAGCTTTCACTTGCTAATGGCCTAAAAAGCACCCCTGCGTGTCAACAATATGCTAGAACACTTGCGGGAAAAATGCAGAACGCGGTTGTCCTTGGGTCGCTCCGTGTTCTTAGGGCGCACGAGGCTTTTGCTGGATCGCCGTGTTGATTCCTTTATATACTGTAACCACCTATCTCACGGTTGTGAGACGTGATTGTGGCTGAAATTTTACCGCGATTTCGCTGGAAGCGGGTGCAATTTTTCAGATTAGCACCCGCTCTCGGCGAAATCCTGCGGTTGTCCTTATGACAAATTTTTAATTAATTAAAAAAATTAATTAATATATATATATATATATTATTAATGATAATATTATAATTATGTTCCATTATAATAGTCTTATTTATATCTTGATGCGCATTTGAAAGAAATTAAAGAAATTGGCGATTTTGGAATTCATCTAGTTTGGATAAAAACTCCATTATTTGGTTGAAAAAATAAATTATTTTGTTGAAAGTGTAACTATTTTGTCATAAAAAGTCCTCTTTTCTATCAAAAGTTCAACTACTTTGTTAAAATGTATTTTTTTTTCTTTGAAGGTTCATCTCTTTCGTTGAAAATACATTTTTGAAACTGAAACTTTAACAAATGTAGTTGAATTGTCAACCAATAAGATGAATTTTCGACCAAGAAAATTAATCATGTACAAAACAGACAAATTTTAAACAAAATACATGAATTTTCAACGAAATTATTTAATTTTAAAGTCAAAAAGACCAATTATCTACAAAAAGTTGAATTTTTAAGCGAAAAATGTGAGTTTTCAATCAAAGAGTTGAACTTTTAACCAAATAATTAAATTTGTTAAAGTTTCAGTTTCAAAAATGTATTTTCAACGAAAGTGATGAACTATTAAAGAAAAAAAAATACATTTTAACAAAGTAGTTGAACTTTTGATAGAAAAGAGGACTTTTTATGACAAAATAGTTACACTTTCAACAAAATAATTTCTTTTTCAACCAGAATAATCCTGTTGTGAAGACATTCAAGACTCAATATTCCGCGACCCCCTTGACGGCGTGAGATGTACAGTCGCGGAACGGAAGACTTAAGATGCAT
>NC_046663.1:105934635-105936413 GCF_010883055.1 Belonocnema kinseyi | reverse complement strand
CGACCTCTCAGAGTACGCAGCCTTATCCTTGCATGCGGGGCTCTACAAGGATGGACGAACCCCTTTCCCTAGCTTCTCGTGGGAACAGCAATGACAACACCAGACATAGTTGTAGTAAGTGCGGTTCAAAACAACAGAACGCGCAGGGCTCCCGACAAGGGGTCGGCCAACAATGCTGACCAATCTGGAGCTGGGGGAGCCAATGAAAATGGATTCAATGCGATGGATCGGCGGGATCTCGCGACCTTTGGGTGGACGGAGCAACTGAATGACGACTTGCTAGAGTGCTACGATGCGAGTGTGGCCCGTGAACGGGGTTACATGGCACGGCTGCATGCTCTGTGGTGCGAGAAACACCCGGAGCTATCGCACTTTTCGCAGCAACGTCTGCGAAACCATGCTGAACTACTCCGTAAAAGGGGCTATATAAGCGGAACGCCTACTCTACCACAGCTAGAAAAAGCCGACAACAAAGAAAGAGAGGCGACACTAAGACCAACCGCGGGCAGGCATCCAATAGATGAAGAGCGAGGCTTTACGACCCGGAGAAACATCAACACCAAGGTTTCTCTCAAGCCTAAAGATCTGGCTGAAATGGATGACGAGCTCCGTGGACATTTTTCCGGTGAATCCGACCTCTGGGCTATCAATTATTGTGTGCATAATTCAGCGAGAGCTTTGGCCTATGCGTACCGTAAAACAAAACCAACGGCTGATCATAAGACCAAAAGACGAATGCATCAACTTGCCATAAAGATCGGCTGGGCAAGACAGTACGCGTCCCGCATTCAATGTGTGATTGACTACATCACATCTGGCAGGAATTTTACCGCCAAGGTTCGAAAGTTCGCGCGCGAACTCCGGGCCCGTTATCACACATTTAAAGTATTTTGGAGAGAAGTCTACGAACTTCAGCATAGACTGGACGAAGACTCAGAAAATATAAATAGCTTCAAGGAGTTATGTGTTTCCCTCATAACACCTGATAAAGAATGCCCACCCATCACTACCGAGGAGGTGAAGAAAGTATTAATAGGGTTGAAAAACTATTCCGCACCGGGACCAGATTGTATCAAAACCTTCTGGTGGAAGAAGTTTTCTTCAACCCATCAGCATTTGGCCCGTATTTTCACCTCATATTTGAAGTCGGAAGAGCCGATTCCAGAGTGGTTGATGGAAGGGCGCACAATACTCCTGTCGAAAATAGGAAACTTAGCTGACCTGAAGAACTACAGGCCAATAACTTGTCTGAACACGCTTTATGAGATTTTCACAGCTATCCTAAATGATAGGATTGTTCGGGCAATTGAACCTGTGTGGCAAGAAATGCATGAACAACGAGAGAGCTGTCTTTCAGGGCGACACGATGAGCCCACTCCTCTTTTGCCTTACATTATTGCCACTATCTCTAGCACTGTGCCATTCCGACAAGTACTTGTGCGGCAAACCTGCAGATCGAAAGTACAAGGTCACTCATGTATTTTACATGGACGATCTTAAGATCTATGCTAAAAACAGAGAGCAACTGCATCTAGCTCTGGGGATTATCGAACGATATACTAAGGAAATTGGAATGGAATTTGGGTTAAACAAATGCGCCAAGGTTTACTTGAAGCGAGGAAAACTTAATGGCATCCCTGAAGATCCTGAGCTCGTTGATAGAAGCGCCATACGACACAGATACAAACGTCTCATCCGACAGATTTGGTCTTCCGAACTGTCGGCGAGGAACAAAGTATCTGCAACGAACATGCTTGCCGTCCCGGTACTACTCTATT
>NC_046663.1:105932674-105934535 GCF_010883055.1 Belonocnema kinseyi | reverse complement strand
ATCTCTTGATTTTATTTCAAAGCAGTTAGCAGATAGAGATATAAATAGAACCGCCGAAGTGTTCCGACCGGCAATCGTGCATCTTCGAGTTTTCAAATTCAGAAAAGGAAAAATGGATTACGCGCGCAACCCAGTCATGTACATCGTCTCCTACTATATTTCACACGGACAAGACCAGTGATGGTATTGGAGTGAACGTCGTTTCAAATCTGGGATCACTGCTCAAAAGATCCACCACTGTAATTTTGTGATTGTGAATTCTCTTTCGTTAAAAAAGCTTAGTTCGAGAGCTTACGCGTACCTACGGCACGCGACAGATGGCAATCGCACTCCGCGCTTAGTCCTTGCATTTCTTCCGCATTCGGGCACAGACCTTTTAAAATCAAATTTGAACGGACCGACAACTGTAATTTTGTGATTTTGACTCTCTTTTGTTAAAGCTTTTTTGGCTTTAACGAACACATTCTCATCAAGTATCTCGTGCTTCGCACTCGATTTTATCCAACCTGTCAACTTTTCTACATTATACACAACACTTTTATATCAATTATAATACATTTTTTATGTAACTCTGCCAGGGATTACTTATTAAAAAATTGCAAAATAAAAAGCAAATTGTATTTATCATGATTATTTTTGTATTTGTTTCTTATTTTGCTTTAAATTGTATTCTAACCTGTTCTAAAACATGTACCATTTCAATAAATGTATATCATTACAATTCATAATACGCAAAAATTAAATCATACTAATTCTTATTTCCTTGTTTTTATAATTTAAAAAAATTTTTAATATTGTTTTTTACGATTAAATAAAAACTACTACGCATCTGCATAGGGTCTAATACATGAACCTATATAGGGTCTTATATAGGAGCCTATGTCCTCTTTCATATTTTCTGTGCTTTTTCTAAAAAGTTCATTTTTTAATTTTTAATCTTATGTTTTACGATTAAAAGAAAATCTACTCATCCTATCGAAAAATGATTAATAATAAATTTATAGATCTTTTTAGCCGAACAACTCTTGTCTGGTAATTTAAGTTCATACATTGTGTCGTTTTTTCAAACAAATTTAATATTGTTATTTGGAATGTTATTTTTTACGACTAAAGCAAAAACTACGTGACCTATCAAAAGTGATAGCGCTTTTTTGGATGAACAAGTTTTGTCTCATTTTTTTTCGTAGCTTATATCGAAAAATGATTCATTATAAATTTGTAGTTCTTTCCAGGGCGCGCAATTAGAGCTTTTTCATTTTTTTCGTATCTTGCATAGTTTAACTAAAAAATGGAATTTTTGGATTTTTCATTATTTTTGGTACGATCAAATTTGGAATGTTCAACTTTTCAACCAAATTAAAAAAGATGTTATCATAGTCCTGTAGGTCTTTCGAAAAGCAATGATTTTCTTCTCCTGACTTTTTTTCATATCATGCGTTGTTTGTCTTAAAATGTTCATTTTAGTTTGTTTTTTTGGATTTTGAAAATGCTCTAACTCTGATAATTTTCTTTTTATAGAAAAAAGGCCTTTCAAAAAGCAACGTTTTTCTCCTGTAGACTTTTTTTTGTATCATGCGTTGTTTGGCTTAAATTGTTCATTTTAGTTTGTTTTTTTTGATTTTGAAAATGCTATAACTCCAGTAATTTCTTATTTTTCGAAAAAAGTCATTGGGATAAATTGTTAAATTTTTTAAATACTATGAATAACCGTACAGAGAATTTTTGAATTTTAAAAAAAGTGATCTCAAAAATTTTCAAAATACGCTCATTTTTTGATCAATTCTTTTTTGTTTTTTTTTTTTTGTCAATTCTCTCGAAAGTTATCGTGCTAACAAACTAATAGTCTAGACACACATACACA
>NC_046663.1:105929160-105932574 GCF_010883055.1 Belonocnema kinseyi | reverse complement strand
GGGGTCAAATTTTACACAAATCTAATACCTTCTCTTGATGAGAATGTAAAAATATATATGGAATCAGTGCCGTACCTATTAAAAAAATCAAAGTCGGATTGAACCAACACTCTTAAGTCTAAGATTTTAGAATTACCCATTGTAAATTAAATGATTTTATAATTGAAAAAGTTAACAATATTGAACTTAACATTTAAAAAAAGTTGAAACCGAACTTATTTTAAATTGAACTATATCATGTGATCTGAAATTTATGACATTTTAAGTGACTGGGTAGTTTTTTCTTCTAAAAATTTGTAAAATTCGCGGTAAAAATAAATTCACTGTCATTCGCCAGTTTTCCCTGATCTCAAATTCCCCGTCAAACCCGAAACGGGGGGAGAAATTGGGTGACACTATAAATAATTGTCTAATAATGATGGACTTGCCTTTACGCGATCATGCACAGAGTTGAAAAGATTACATCTCCTTATCGCGCTTAATACTGGATCATTCCAATCGTCTACAATATTGTGGGTGGTAACCGGTGGCAGTGTGTTCCTTTGCAAGGAGTACAAACACCTAAACATTAAAAACAAAATTAGAATATTAAAACTAATCCAAATCAATTAATCAAACCTTTATAAATTAGAAATGAAGTGCACCTCTTAATTTTGATCAAATCTTCTTTCAATAAAATATTTTGACTTTCTGGCAGATGACCTGATAAGCAAGATTCGTACATTCTCTTGCCGATCTTTTGTTGTATCTCATCTATCGTATCCTTAAGCGATTTCGTGACCGCATGACCACGAAGCGACTCTACGTTAAAATTATTTGTGCGTGTTGGAAAAATGAGGAATGCGACAACAGTAGTGTCGGGTTTGGACGATTTTAAGTAATGATTTAATCTAGCCAAAGCTTCAATAAAAATATCGGCGCCCTTATTTCCGAATTCATATCGTCCGGCGGTAAAAAAATAAAGAGTCTTGTCCAAGTCAAAATCGTAGTGCCTGGAATTATTTTCTTTTTAATTGTTATTTTTAGAATTTCAAATTGGTTTGTTAAATTTATAAATGAAAAATTTACCCATAGAAGTGACCCCTTACGAATTCGTGAATCTTTTCTTTGCTGACCGCGTGCAAGTTCTGAAACTCGTGCAGCGCCGAAAATTTCTTCACGTTTAATCCGTTGGGTGTGATTATGTCGGGTTTCCTTTTCAACAAATGTTCAGCCTCCAAACCTGTTATATCTGAAACTGTCGTAAAAATGTGTGCGAGATGGGATGCTGCACGTTCCATGCAATATCTGTGATAAATCTGCCGCTTTCCTGCCTCTTCGTCTACACTAAACTACAAAATAAAAATATTTGTACTTTTTATTCAATGTTTCAGAAGAAGCCAAATTGAACTTGTCGAGAAATTCTTTTGGAAGAAAGTTTTACCTTGTCCAAATTATTATAAAAGTCAGTTTTTCCTGCGCAGAGGTATCTTCCGAGGAGAGTTGCGTGTGTAGTGAAAACAGTAGCGACCTCAACATGTCTCGTCCGTAAAGCTATTAAACCAACTCCAGCTTGCCATTCGTGACAGTGAACGACAATTCGAGGTGGAGCTGTTGAAAATTCCTCCGCAGCTTTTCTGTGCAAAATCATCACTTTTATCAATAATTACTTGCAAAGCATATTCATGAATGAACAATGCTAAATTTAAAATAAAAATTAAGGTGCAAGTTAAAATTAGAGGTTTATCTTAATCACTGGATTCGGACTCACTTTCAGAGATAAAAAAATAATACAAACAATTACATAAATGTGAAAAATAGTAGCAAATTGGTGGTATGCAATTTGGCAAGTAATAGTTATAAAAATGGCACTGGCCTCGGATCGGATTTTGTATAATATCAACTCTTTTCGACTATTATTTTATTCTCTAGAAATTTTTTTAAATATATAAGAGTAAATTTAATATTTAAATATAATAATTTAAATAGTTATAACGTAATTTAACAAATTCCTATCGATCTGAATTTGTAAAATAGAGAGGAAAGTACTAAGATTCAAATTAAAACTTCAAAAAGAAATGGTACTACATATATTTAGCATCATTTCCAAAATTTCAAGACTTTTCCTGCTTTTCTGTGATCTTTAGTAAAATTCTAGGACTTTTCCAGGTTCTGTAGCAAACCTGAAATTTCCAAGCTAATGCTAATAGTTCCAATCCAGCAAAATTAGACACTTTTTGTAGAAGAGAAAATAATCATTAAAGAAGAATAATTGCAAAAAAAACATAACAATTTAAAGTTCGATTTGAAATATTTGCAACGATATACTAAACCTTAAAAAATTAATTTCTACTTCACTAATTTAAATAAAATTAATAAATTTACTCCAAACCCAGGATCCTTGCTGCCATTCTTTAAAGCTCAATTCTTAGCCAACTGTACAAACGACCAATTGAATTTTCAAGTTCCTTTAAACACCCGGAATTTCTACATTTTTTAAATTATTAAAAAAAATTGCTTTTAATTTTATCGAAGCTCATATCTCAGTTAATCTTCAATGAAAGGATTGATCCAAGTATAAAATATTTCTCCAAGATTCTGAACATATCAAGTTTCAATATTTTCAAATCAGACAAGTTGACGGTTGACAAGCATTTCGAATATGAGTTGCCTGAATTAAAAAATCTTCGTAATTGGAAGATTTTTTCATTTTGAAATAATTCATGTCGGTTTTCTTTCAACTTCATTCTGTTCCAAACCGGAATACCTTCTAATATAATTCTTAATATTTAGGAAGGATTTCTAATTTAAACTGCAGTGAACTCTTGGCTATTTCAAGGGCCGTGAAACTTAAATATTTGGCTATTTCAAGGCCGGATGAGCCCTCACCTCTACCACGAGTCGAGCGGTGATTTTGTCAAGGGACGTTTATTGGATGGCCCGGATTTGTAATATGTGCGCGTTGTAAACATGTGTGCGTCCTTGCATTTGAGCATTGAGTATTGTAGCATGACATTATATTCAAGCTAGGAAAGGTGGAAATGTCAGAACGGATAGTTGGTACATCTAGGCATGAAACCGCATATGCCTTTCTGAAGAAAATATTCTAAACGTAAAAGTAAGTTATAAATGTCTGAATAGTAATATTTTTCAAGTGTAGAATACATATGCGCAATTCGATTTCATCCTTTTATCGGTTGAATACATTTCCATTTCACGAAATACAATTGACTATCTGAAAATTAGTTATCCACTGACGCGAACGAGACCATATAGGGGCCGTGGTGGGGGATGGCGGAAGTGTGCAATTTAAAATATCCCAGCATGGGGGAATAGAAATAGGTAAGCCATGAAATAATTGCGCCTTGAAGTAAGAAAAATTTCATTGAATTTTCGAAATTAAAAATTCTGAAATGATTTTTTTCGGGGGGGGGG
>NC_046663.1:105890243-105929060 GCF_010883055.1 Belonocnema kinseyi | reverse complement strand
TTTAGAATAGGAATGGGGGAAAAGGAAATTGAATAATAAAAATACTTAGTTACGGGGGGGGGGCTTTCTCCCCCCTCAAGACCCCTCCTGTCTACGTCGCTGATTATACCATTAAGCCATAAATCCCTTTCGGGGTAAGCGTGACTGACTCGGTGAGGAGAGTAATGTGTGGGCTCCGACCCAGGATGCTGATTAATATGTCTCTAGCAATGACCCCTAAGACCTAGGTGAAGAGCCTCACAAAATCATTATTTAAAGCTCCCCATTCGGTCCCACTAGTATACAAGGTATTTTGTTTCAGTTGTCATTAACTCTGCTGACACTCATCTTCATGCATTTCTTATAAACTATTTGTCCTTCATGTCCATTCATTTTCTCACGCAAGCCCCTGTGTTTCTATGGCTTCTTATGTCTCTTCGGATTCGATTTCCATTCACACATTCTAGCTATTCTTTTCGCGGTCTACCCCTGGGCACACTGCCATTTACTTTACCTTCATACACTTGTTTCTTCATTCGTTCATCTTTCATTCTGTCAAGATGCTCAACCCATCTTAACGAATTTCTTTGACATATGTCAATTAGTGTCTCTTCTACACCACATTCTTTAAGTATTATATGAATACTCACTTTGTCCATCAGTGTTTTGCGACACCTCTTGCACAGGATTTTTATGTAATCGCTTTAATTTTTAGTCTTATCCTTTTCTTGGCAGGTCCAATCTCGCTACCGTACAACACAGTCTGTATAAATATAAAAGTATGTATTGCGTTTTTAGCTTTAATTAATATTTTTTTACTTCTGATAGTGGGTCCTGTTCTATCGATGAACTACTTATCCTCGTTTATACGCCTACCATACTCTACATCATCACTTCTTCTATTCTCTCACCATTTAGTACAATTTTACATATTATTTTCTCACCCTTTCCTTTAAACATCATAGTTTTTGTTTTATTCACATTCATTTTGAGTTCCATATTCTTCATGCTTGTATTCAGTTTTCTCAACATACTTTGCAAGTCTTCGATTGAGCCCGGCATAACAACCTTTTCATCTGCAAAAGCTAACCCACGTTTCCTCTCTGTCCCGAGATCTACACTTTCTTTGTCGAAGAGGGCCAGTCTTAGACACTTGTCCACGAATATAATAAATAGCCATGAGGACATAAAACATCCTTGCCTAACACATTGACCATTTATCCTTACACTCACTTTGCTACTAGCATATATGCTTTTTATTGCTAGTAGGAGCAATCCATTGACTCCATACTCTTTCATGACTTCTATCCACCTTTTCAAATGCTTTTTCTAGGTCAGCAAATGCACAGAAAACTTTTTCCTTTACTCTTAAACTTTTTCTGTTTTCATTTTACTTACGATACTTAATAAACTGATACATCCGTAATTTTTGCAGCTTCTTTTATCTCCCTGTCCTTTGTAGGTTGGGACGATAATCGCCTTTTTCCAGTCATCTGGAACTTCTCCCATCTCGATACATAAATTTCTCAATTCGCGCTGTGAGGTATGCAGTTGTAGCGCCCTACAGTTTGACCTCCTAATAATGCCTTTGAAGAGAATCTCAAAGCCACTAGTATCTCGTATGCATTATATAGCATTTCACCCTTACTATTTCTCATGCTGCCTAACTCTGTACTTTTACCTCCCTTCATAAACGCCCATATATGAAAGTTTCTTGCTTCCAACAAAGTCGCTTTGAATTTTCTTCTCTTCCTCTGTTGTAATTTTATGTTTACTTTCCTTGACTAGCAATTTTACTTTCCTCTTTTTGTGTCTGCAATCATTTTGAAGTCTATTTCCTTCCTCATTGCTAAAGACTTTGTAGTTCAACTTTCTGTTATACGCGTCTTGCCTTTCTTGTCCGGCTGCTTGAATTTCATCATTCAACATGCATCAGCAGACATTCTTCATACCACCGCCGTACCACAGACTTCAGTCGCACTCCTAACAATGACATCCTCGATCATAGCCGATGCGCCCTCTGTATCTTTATTGTTTATTAGCGCCTTCCAAGTTGCGTCATCCATATGTTCATGTACCCTATTTTGAAAATATATTCGCAGTTACACCTTCTGTAGATTATCAATCTTGATTCGCGTTTGTTTAGTTGTTTTCATTCCCTTTATTCTCCATCCCTGATCTAAGCTTAGTTTGGAGACAAGAAGGTAATAATCAGTACTGCATTCCGAACCCCTTATGACATTTGTATCTTTCACTAGCTCTCTCAGTCTTTCATCCGCAACAACGAAGTCAATTATACTGTGGCTACCTCATCTACACCAGGTGTACATGTGGATCATTTTATGCCTAAACCAAGCATTTGTAATAAATAAGCCCTTTTATAAAAGTAAGCTAACTAAACTTTGTCCGTTATCCTTTGTTTTTGGATCCCCAAAATTACCTAGCAGCCTCGCTTTACCCTGGCTTTGGACGCCAACCCATCCATTCATATTTCCTAGTAAAATGATTCTTTCACGATAATCGCCAGTAATTATTGTATCATATAAAGTGTCCGAAAAGATGCCTTTTATTTCGCTTGGTTCACGATCAACTGGGACGTAGCACATTATGATAAATATTCTTCTGATTCCTACTTTCACTCTAACCCACAACAATATAAGAGATATAAATCCTTGGTCCCTAAGATGTTGCTTTGCTCTTCCATTCATAAATAAGCCGACTCTTTGACTATCATGTGATTCACTCCTGGCCAAAATTCCAGACCACCTTTAAACATCCCATTTTTCCATTTTTCAAATGTCGCATTCCCTTTTTCTTTGTTTCAGATACACATAAAACATCTAGCTTTCTTACGTGCATACTTTCTCGTACTTCTTTTACCTTAAGATAATTCATCTCTCTAGCATTCGAAACACCCAGTCTTCATTCAGCGTCTGAAACTTTAACTTTATATTTACCGTGTGCATATCTTTCGTCAATCAAAGTTTCAGTCAATTCCGAGGCTATTTTATATGTTGTGTTATTCATTGTCGAAGGTGTACGCCCAACTACCACCTTTATGCGGAAAATGTATTTTACGAGTCGAAATCATTTCTAAATTAAGTAGCTAGTCGGCGCAGGGTGGAGAGTTAAAATTATAACGTCAGTCCCGCAAAACCTCGGTTAATGGAGGGCGAGTGTAGACACCGAGAGAGTCATAGTTATTCTGTGTTGTACACTGAGAAAGTCACCAGCCTTCTGCAGTGTAGTTTTAGATAGCAGTTTATATTGTCCCATCTGCACATTCCTGGCCTTCCTCTAAGTACGACACCAAAAACTTATATTAAAAAAAGGGTTAAACGACCATCGGAGGGTCTTACTGGGGCAACTGCCATCTACAAAGAACACCGGCTCCCAGTATAACTACGTGAAGTCACACCTATGGCCACGTCTCACGACCGTGATCTTCTCGACAGTCGCTAAAGCTCCCTTTTAAGGTCTTGAATTGCAGAACAGGGAATTATTAAATTTGTAACTACAGTCAAACCTGGATTTAATGTCAATTTTGTGGCAGACTGTGACATTACATCCAGCGCCTCGAAGCTATTTTGTCTCTCTCCTGTTTTTTTCTCTTTCGTTTCTCTCTCTATTTTGTGACGACTGAGTGAGCAGCGCACATCCTCCCGCAGCTCATCATACACATTCCCACCACGCGGCGTCAATTCTAGGAAATACTAAATCCAGATTCGATTGTATTTCACTTTGATATAATTTATTTTTAAACGATATTAAATAAATTTGCTCGCAAGGTTAAGCGCGACTATTGGTTCTCGCGCTTCGCGCTCAATAATATATTTATCTCGCTTTTTGCGCTCGGTCTTTGTATTACCCTCCACATTTATGCACAGACCACAATGCGAAATTTTCTACATGGTATGTTAAAAACTATTATATCAAATGTCTATTACAATTTTTTGTGTGTACCTTGGTCTGGTACTGCTTATTCAGATATTGCAAAATAATGTTCACATTTTATTTTCCCTGATCCTAATAGGACCCTGCTCTGGTTGTTTAATCCTTTTCCCTTTTTTTAAGTATATATATATATAATTGCGCTTCGCGCTCAACACTTTGGTTATACAGGCTCTAATTTGTTAAATTATGGGCTAATCGAAAAATTCGACTAGAATAGTTTTAAAATATATTTGGTATATAGTAAAAATTTTGAATGAAGTTTTTGAATCTGTGAAAAAATTTTTTCTCTATTTTTTGAAAATTTTCAAATTTTTTAACAGTATATAACCTTTCTAATTTTGTTTAGATAATTAGCAAGTCCTTTACCCATCTCTAAGAAACTTTGACAAAAATTTATAAAATTAAAAAAAAAATTTTTTTTTGAAATTTTGAAAATGATCTCAATTTTTTAATTTTGGTTGGAAATGTCTGATTAACGAACTTAACCTTCGTTGTGGGGACCTTCAGAAGTGTATGAAATGCGGACTCGACTGGACAAATCTTTCAAATGTTAGCGTGGCTACAACATTCAGGTAACCATACATAGACATACGGACAGACACCTACAAAATTTTATGATCGAAAACATCGTACAATCCGAAGCTTAGGAAATGGAGAATATATAAATTAAAAATATTTTTCATGCATTTTTGTATAAATTATCATGCAGGACGTATATTTTATACGTCATTTTAGCCAACATCGAAAAAGTTCAAAAATATTTTTGAATGAAAAGTGAAGAAATAGTGGCGTTAGAGGCCAAGTACGAGAAAGCATTGACATTTTTTTCGAAATAGTAATGACGTTAAAAAAGTGTAAAATACTGGATCAGAATTAAAAATATTAATTTTTCTTTACTTGAATTCTGATATGAATTGGCAAACCATGTAGCCAAGAATAATTGCATCGTTGGCTTCCGAATCTAGATGCGGTATGCCGAGATGGCACGTGTTCCACAGTTCCGCCTTATAATCATCCAATTTCCATGCTGCACTTCCAATGTCAAATAAGATTACTTGAGGATTCCCATCTACTAACCAGGTTCCTGTTACTACCTGAAATAAGTAATATGCTGTTTGATGCTTAAGAATTAACAAATAATATTTGTCAGAAAAATAAAAATTACGTTTAGAAATTAGGCATCAAATAAAAATATAAAAACTAATATTTATTTTTGAGATAAAAATTCTACTTTCCTCAGCCTATAATTATAAATGTTATTTAGAAACAGCAACCAAATACCTCAGAATTGGGCCATAAATTTTGTAATATTTTGTATTATTTATTAATTTTTATTAAAACCAATAGTTCTTCCAATAGTTGAACCTGACCCCGAACCAAAATTGTCTAGCAACTTGGAAAATCGCCAGCTTTTTACCGATCAGACGCATGTAAGCAGTCGCCGCACTTAAATATATTATTGCCAAGGTGATTTAATCAACAACACTTTCCCATTATAAAAAATACTCGTTTCTCTAACAATTGCCGACAAAGCAGAGCTGACAAAAATATTGATTAATTACTCAAAAATGTATACGGTATTTTTTAAATCGAAGAAACAAACTTTATTTTCCTCGAAAAAACATTCCACCAAACAAGCGATTGTAATTCAATTTAATAATGTAAAATTAAAAAAAATTACTTAAACTATGAAACAATATTATTAAATTATAAAATTATATTGTTAATCTACAGTTCCTCATTTATTTTGACGGAATAAACAATAATAAATTCTACCTTAAATCCCTTTTCCCGCATAATTTGGACTGCCTTGTTTAAAGGACTGTTAGAAGGAAAATCCATTTCTTCAACTTCCGTTCTCGCACACGCTTCCTTGTAAGGACCAATTAAAATATACTGATCGCCCAATTCTTCAGTAGAAACAAAGGCTTTTGATCTGATGACGGTGTAAATCCCACCAACTGAAATTTAAAAAAGAAAATTAGTTTTTACAGTCTCCAAAAACTTCAATCTTCATTTTCAAAAATTAGCCTATTCTTTATTGAAATTTATTTTACCTTTGTTTGCAGCTTCCCAAGAGACTTCAAAATTCCATCGATTTTCAATCTGGGCCATTAGACCATGGTCCATATTTCCTAGCAAATCATTTGTACTGTCTAAACGATAAAATCGTCGCGAAGCTCTTTCCTTCGACATCTTAGTTTTCCTGCGATTTTTACCAACATCTTTTATGCTTACATATATTTTATGGAACTTCTCTTTTACTTAAATATTATCTTTATAATATTAAAAAAATTTAAATTACAGAAAATAATTGAGAATAAATCAAAATGTAAATTGATTGATTTGAATGGAGACATTTAAGAGTGTGTTGTTCAAATTATATCGCTAGATTCTTGGTTTATTTTTAATAATTTTTCTTGAAATAAATGAAATAAATAAGCAATTGTGCCGATTAGTATTGAAGAATGAGTTTAATTTTTAAAGTAAACAAAATAATTTTTTAAGAATTTTACATGTCGAGTTTGAAGCCAAGGAAGTCTATAAGGATGTTAAAAAAATCCTTTAGACTTTCTCTTCAATTAAAACTCGACATCAGTAAAAGTCCTAAAACGTGATATATTTATGGTTCCACGAGAGCATATATTTTTCCTCTAAATCTCGACATGCTGTGAGAAATTAAAAAATAAATCGTTATGTTCCCGAAATTCTATGTTAAGTTCTATTATACTACTTTCAAATCTTAAATAGCTTTTTAGAACAAAATTTTACTTTTTGAGAGGATTTAAATTTAAAAACTTTAAAATTGAACATTTTCAAACAAATCAATTTTTTTGTTAGATCACTCAATCAGTCGTCGATTGGAAACGTCATTTACAATAAAAACAGACAAATGTTAGTTAAACGTTTCGGTCAAAATAAATTTTTCCCCAAATAAATAAATAAATTTCAAAACAAAGTTCGACAGCTCTACTAATTAAAAAAGTCATAATCCTTAATTTTCTATCTTAGAAAATTTGATATCGGAAATTTGACTACAAATTTTACGCTCTTTAAAACGAACTGTTTCATTGTCCTGAAATTCGGGATAAGTAGTCAAATTTTCTTCATAAGATTGGCTGGTCGTTCTGAAATTCCGAGATGATTAGTCCAGCTCCTCCAATTTTTCAGGAAAATTTCCAATTTTTCGGGAGACTTTACAATTAAGATACTTGATAAAATCCAACTAATAATTATTCAACCCACAAATGTAATCTTTATACAGAATTATAATTTCATGACCAAACTTCACCCGAATATTATTCAAGACTGAGCACTACAATAGTTCGAAATTTACTGGCACACATCCATTTGACACGTCACATTTTTTCCGCGTGCTATTCCGAAATTTCCCAAATTTAAAATTTATCCTCTTCCACTCAAATAACATCAAAATTTTTGGATTTGCTCCAAAATGATTCAATCATTTCGAACCATCTCTGATAAGGGGAATAAACGTCAAATTTCAATAAGATGATTACAGTCACAATTCCTAAATCTTGTTTATTGTGACTGCTCTCAACAAGGAAATAAACACAAAAATCTTAAATAAAAATTAAACACCTCTCGGTGAATATTTTAAGAGGGTTGTTTACCTTTTTTAGAGCAAGGTCGAATTTTCAAGTTCAAGGAATCCTCGACGAATCCGTGAATGGTATTTTGATGAATGATGAATGACGATGGCACTGCAGGGTTGGTGAAGGTCAACGCTGACTAGGAAAGGTCAAACGACGAGGGCACAAACACAACTCAGTAACTCATCAGTCACATGAGTCAAAGATGGTCCGGTCAACGATCTTGCTCCAAAAGGAAGTGCAAGAGACGAAAACCCTCTTCAAGGAAAATGAATTCCATTGATTTATCCGCAAGCAGCAGGCACTAGATGTTGCCGCGATCCGCGATAATGGATCGCGCCTTTTCGACTTGTATATTCTTGTCTCACGAATTTTTGAGCAACGTCAGGCACGTGTATAGAGGCCGGCCACACGCATCGTGCGTGTGACGTCGCGACACTCGGATGCTCGAGAACCAATCATTTCTCGAGTTTCAAAATCAGGGTCAAGATTCACGATGCACGAAACTTATGCGTGTTTCTCTACGATCTCACAACTCTTTCAGTAATTTTACTCGTGATGTATATAACTTAATCACCCTAAAAAATTACACAAATAATTGTCTTTTATGAATGGAGCAACATTAAAATCTGGGTTTATATGCTAATTTAAATAATATTGAGAGGAAGCTTATTCTCCCTACTGAAAATTCCTATATAGTTTCCTATATAGGTTCCTATATAGGAACATACATAGGATCATGTAAAGAGATCCTTCATAGGAACCTATATGTTTCACCTATAGGAAATGACATGGGATCCTATAAAGGATCCTATATAGGTTCCTGTATAGGATCTTATATTCCTGTATGGGACCATATCCAGATGCGCAGTAGTATTCTATAGCACGTAAGGCTGCGCAGAAGTTTTTTTGGTCCTCCAGGAGCACCTAGAGATATATGTACCATTAAGTTCCATGAGGTACTATTAGATAGCTTATTAGGGAGTATCCTATACAGGCACCTATATAGGAATTTTCTTTAATGGAAAAAATTACGTACACAGTTTAAAAATATGTTACGTGTTACTTTTAAAAGGTTAGAATTGAATATTTTATTTACGTGAACATATAAAGATGAAATATATTATTTTTAGTTGTCAATTTAATTCATTTTTGCAACAGAGCAATTAAAAATACAGAAAATCCTAAAAGTGAAAGAAAAAAGGTACAATAAATTACTTTGAATTCATGAAATTTCAACTACGTATTGTAAAATAACAAGATAAGTTTACATTGAAGTATATAGCAATTAGTATTCCTAAACCGAAATATTTTTTATTTGTAGAACAAGTAGAGATAACCTTGTTTTAACGTTTTAACGAACTTGTCTTTTTTTATACATTTGTACGACTTTTAAAAAGACCGCTGATTCGCGCGAACAACATGGCTTGCGCACGCGCTTAAGTATTGCGCGTGTGCAATACTTCGTGGAAAACAACGCTTCGTGCAAAAGGTGCACACGAAACAAAACCGGTGTTAATTTTTCATGAGATTCGTTTAAAAAAAAGAGAATTATGGCGGTAAGTGATCCAACTGTATGTCTATTATTAAAATAGAAATAGTTTTATATATTCAAACTTCGGATATGAGGCTTGCGTATCATTAAAATCGACAAGCTCTATTTTAGACATCCTAACCTCTTTATAACTTTGATTTTTTCCTTTTTTTCGCTTTTTGATCTTTGATTGTTAATTATTTTCACGAATTATTAATAGGGGTAGACTCTCATTGTTCCGTAATTTAAAATATGTATTTCTAATGATTAAATGTAAATAACGAGTAAAACGGGTGTTGACATGGCAACATGTTTTCGATCAAACGGTTTTCTTGAAAATTAATCTGTAATTTTTTGTCAATTAAAAGATGCATAATAATAATGGAACAGCGCAAATATCCCAAATGTTTATGTTATTCATACACTTTTTCAATACTTATATAATTTTGGGAAACGGTTGAAAATAAATAAAGGCACGTCAGTCTGGCTCATCTGAGTTTTTATTTTGTTCAAATAGTGCAATTTTATTAATTTGTATTATTTTTTAATGTAAGTAAGACCAGGGCTTTATAGCCCCCGCTAAAGTAGAATTAATAAATTTGTATTCAAATTAAATAAGAACTGAAATGGACGAGACAGGCATTTCCTTATATGAAGAGTTAGCGAACAAAACATAATAAATGTACTGGAGATGATTCCTCAATAATTAGACGTATTCTGTTTCTCCAAGACACCAGAGATAGAAGAAAAATTTAAATATAATATCGTATAGAGTAAACAATCTTTCTGATTATCCAATATTATCGAATTATTGAACCTATAAGCTTGGATTCATATAAACATTCAAAAAATTTTAAAGCACAATATATACATTTTTCTAATTATATAGCCACTGAGTATATTAACATGTAATAATTTTTATCAGAAAATACCTGCGATTCACTTTCATAGGAAACTGTCCAAATTTTTTGATTTAAAAATGTAAGCCTTTTACCATTGATTTATTTCATGATAAACACTGCAGAATTCAACACATATTTCAAAATTTAAATTAATAAAATTTGACACTTTCAAGTTGAAAGTGTTTAAAACTATTACATATTTGAATTATAAATAAGTCCAAAAAGATAAATTCGTCAAAATTGAACATTATTGATAGTAGATTTGAAAAATTATGCCACGTGGACCACTGCAAGAATGAACGATTTTTAATGAAAATTATGAATGGAAATGTTTAAAATGTTTAATTTCGAAAAACATACATATCGTGATTGATGATTTTAGTTACCTCTTGGTGTTTTAATCAAAGTTATCATTTTTCTGATCTTGGAATATCCCTAGGAAGGCTGAATTTATAAGATAATACAATAATTGAAACAAACTAAATGACATTTATAAACAATTTTGTTTAGTCTGTCGCTGCAGCTAAAGTTCAAGAAGTCCGCGAGATCACTAGAATTGAGCGAATCGGCGCTCATTCCCATATCAGAGGTCTTGGCTTGGACGACAGTTTAGAACCTCGCCATGTGAGTATAAAAAATATTTGTCCTCTAGAAGTGAATTCAATGGCACTCATTTAATACTTTTTAAATAACTAATTTTGAACAAATTCGATGTAAAATTATTGTTTTTCTTTCCCTTCAGGTATCGCAAGGAATGGTTGGTCAGCTTATGGCTCGTCGAGCCACAGGCGTCGTCCTGGAAATGATAAAAGATGGCAAAATAGCAGGACGAGCAGTTCTCTTAGCTGGTCAACCGGGCACTGGGAAAACTGCAATTGCCATGGGTCTCGCTCAAGCTCTCGGACAAGACACGCCTTTCACGTCGATGGCAGGTTCAGAAATCTATTCCCTAGAAATGAGCAAAACTGAGGCTTTGACTCAAGCCTTCAGGAAATCTATCGGTGTCAGAATCAAAGAAGAAACTGAGATAATCGAGGGAGAAGTGGTTGAGATTCAAGTTGACAGACCCGCGACAGGAGTTGGCGCAAAAGTAGGAAAACTGACCCTGAAGACAACAGAAATGGAGACTATTTACGATCTTGGAAATAAGATGATCGACAGTCTGATGAAAGAAAAAGTAATAATAATATATTGATTTAATGATATTAAGTTTTAATCATTCTTAAGAACAGCTCACGCTCACCACATTATTTACACTTTTTTTAACGATAAAGCTATTTTAAACTATTTTTTTTTTATTTTGACTTTGTACGTATTTCCAAACTTTTTTTTATAGATTGTCTAAAATAACATGCGCTATTTTGAATTTTCAAAAGATTCTAAGGGATTTTGGAATGTCCCGAAAATTTCTAGAGATTATAAGAAATTTCAAGAGATTAAAAATTTCAAGACAAATTACGTGATTTTAAATTTCAAGGGATTTGTGGAGGTTTTATCAGACCTACGCGATTTTATAGGATCTCCCAGGTCTATATAGATTTAAAAAATGTCAAGGGCTTTTAAAAGGGTATCAAACATATCAAAGAATTACTAAGGATTTTAGGGAATTTCTAGAGTATTACATATACATTAGGGACAAAATAAAATGGAATAAAATTTCAAGGGATTTCTACGGATTTTATGGGGTTTCGGAGGATATAAAAGATTTAAAAACATTTGAAATCTATTATACATTTGTTATATTGTTTATATTAAATATATGAATGATTTATAGATGTTATATGGGATTTCACAAGATTTAAAGGAGGTTTCGTAAGATAACTATTTAATTAAATTTTGAATTAAATCTTAAGGCATTTACAAAATTGTGAGGAACTTCAGGGAGTTTTACAGTCTTACGAAGTGGACAGGGATCTAAAATTCCAAAAATAATTCTTGCGCAATTTATGTACGCTCCTTTAGCAATTTCTAAGGTTCGAAAGGAATTTAAAAAAGTTGTAACAATTTCACGAGATTTCAGAGAATTTGAACAAAATTTAAGGCTTTTTAATATATTTCAGCGGATTTCAACGATTTCACGGGATTTCAAAGCTTTTAGGGTCTTCTAAAAAAATTCCAGTGGGCTTTATAAGATTTTATGGAATTTCAAACACTTAATCATTTTTTAAGAAATTTTGAAAGATATTACAGGTTTTAAGATGCTTTACGGGGCAATATTCGAGTTCTTTCAGATTACAAGAGATTTCATTCCCAATATTTAAGGAACTTTATAAAGGTATTTAGAAGAGTTTAGGATATTTTTAAGTATTCGAAGAAATTTCACGGTATTTCCACATGTTTTAGGGCTTCTAAAGAATTTTGTAAGATTAAAAAAAATGCCAAGGATTTTAAAAATGTATTTGTGATAGCAATGGTATTAGGAAGATTCCGAGAGATTTCTAAAAATATATATGGATATTTAATATTTTAAGGTATTTCATCATATTTAAGGGATTCATGATATTTCAAAAGATTCGAAGGGATAATACGGATTTTAAGGGATTTCAAAAGACTGACGAAATTCGCAATAATATTCAGGGGATCTTAAAAGATTTCAAAGCCATTAGGGTATAAGTTTAATTCCCATTTTAATATTTGTTATCTTTTTGTTAAGGTTCAAGCTGGAGATGTTATAACAATAGACAAAGCGACCGGGAAGATAAACAGGCTCGGTCGTTCATTCACTCGAGCTAGAGATTACGACGCAACCGGATCCCAAACGCGATTCGTTCAGTGTCCAGAAGGTGAATTGCAAAAGCGAAAAGAAGTTGTTCACACGGTCAGTCTTCACGAAGTGGATGTTATAAATAGCAGAACGCATGGATTCCTCGCGCTATTTTCTGGAGACACTGGAGAGATTAAATCGGAAGTTCGAGAGCAAATAAATGCAAAAATTGGCGAATGGCGAGAGGAAGGAAAAGCTGAAATAGTTCCAGGAGTCCTCTTTATTGACGAAGTGCACATGCTGGACATGGAGTGTTTTTCATTTTTGAACCGAGCCTTGGAAAACGAAATGGCCCCTATTGTTATTATGGCCACGAATAGAGGTAAGGGATCGTCCATAAACTACGTTACCACTTTAGGGGGGGGGGGGGGGGGGGGGGGGGGGGGGGGGGCAGGTCCCAGTCAAAGTAATTTTACACAGATTAAAACCTGTCAAAATTTAGAGAAATTTTTTCTAAAAGTTCATATGGTAACGTTTCCAGATGATGAATTTTTTTGATAGAAAAATAATCTTTTCGTTAAAAAATTTATGCTCTTACATGAAACCTCAACGTTTTGGTCGAGGACTCTTAAATTTGATTAAAAATTTGTCTTTGGTATTAAATTAATCTTGTTGTTCAAGAAATCTGGAATTTTTTCTTAAATTCGTCATTTTTTGCAGTAAACTAATTTTGTTTTGTTTAAAAATTTTTCTTTTTTATTTGAAAATTCAACTTTTTAATTGAAAATACTTGAATTTTATTGAAGATTTATCTATTTTTGTAGTAAATTAATATTTTTGTTTAAAAATTCATCTTTTTGGTTTAAAATTTAACTAGGTTTTAAAGTTGAACTACTCTCTTAAAAAAATATCTTTTTTTTTTTAAATTCAACTTTGGTAAAAATTCTGGAATTTTATGGAAAATTCATATTTTTTGGTAATAGATTAATCTTTTTGTTCAAAAATTCAACTTTTTGTTTAAGAATTCTTAAATTTGGTAAAAAAAACCCTTTTTTGGTAGAAAATTAATCCTTTCGTTTACAAATTTTTGTTTTTAGATGAAAATTCAACCTTTTGGTGGAGAATTTTGAAATTTTATTAACCACTTCGTTGGCATTGCAAATGCGTCAAAATTTTCCGTGCCCTGTGTAGCATTGATGCAAAATGAGTCAGTCTTTTTTTTTCCTATTTAACTTACTCCGATGTTGCATTAAAGTCTTACTCGGTGGTTTTTGGGGTCGCTGAATCCGCGGATATTTTCGTCCACAATTTAAAAATTTTTAATTTTGACTTTACTTTCGGGTTCAGCGACCCCAAAAACACGTAAGGACCAATATTTGTCGAAATCGAGCTGTTTTTTGTATTTTCGTCCGTAATATTGGATCCGCCATTTTAGATTTCTGAATTTTGACTTCATATTTAGATTCAGCGATCCCAAAATCCCCAGATTACATTATTTCAGGACAACAAATTTTCCTGCCATTTTGAGAACTTTGTCGAATTCTCTCTGCCAACGAGGGGGTTAAAGATTCGTCTTTGCCGGTAGAAAATTAATCTTTATTTTAAAATTCCCTTTTTTCGTTAAAAATTAATCTTTTTTTAGTAAAAAATTAAACTTTTTGATTGAGAATTCATCAATTTTCTTAACATTTTTTAAAAGTTTTAAAGTAAAACTTTTAAGTAAAACTACTTTCTCAAGAATTCAACAAATCTCTTTCTCAACAATTCACTTGAATTTAAAAAAATCGTTTTTCGGTAAAACGTTAATCTTTTTATTTAAAAATGCATATTTTTTAGTTGAAAATTCAACTCTTTGATTGAGAATTCTTAAATTTTGTTAAAAATTAGTTTTTTTTTCGGTAGAAAATTAATCTTTTTGTTTAAAAATTTATCTCTTTCGTTAAAAATTTAACCACTAGGTTTTTGATCACTGTGCATATTTTTAATTTGATAAGTCAACTTTTTTGTATAGAAAAGTTGTCATTTTGTCTTGAAATTTCAATAATTAAATGAAAAAGATAAACTATTTGGTAGAAAATTCGTTTTTTTTTCATCATTTAAAATTATTATTTTTCTAATTAAATGTTTGATTATTCCCGGATGAACTGTCACATAAAATTGAATTAGGCACATTTCAACACCTACTTTGAAAATCACTTTTTTATTTTAATTTTTGATTTATTACCGAAGTTTATAGTTCACTACACGGTGGCGTAGACAATATAGGCAATACAGGGGGAGGGGGTGTTAGAACAAAATCAATGGTTGTCAATGAGGGGGGAGTCAAAATTTGCCTTTAATTGGTAACGTAGTTTATGGATGGTCCCTAAGACTGCATGGTGGCTATTTGATCGGGAAACCGGAAGTTTAATTAAAAACCCGGGCATTTATTTCTGTTCGCAGTAAAATTGTTCAAGTTTTCATTGTTTTAATCATTTTGTTCAACTTAGAAAAGTGATTTCTACTTTATCTACCTTCGCAGGATATATGAGTTTTTTTTATTAAGTTACACATTTATTTATTGATTTGCGGTTTATGAATTTTAGATTTTTTTAGAATATCTCCGTTCACATTATTTAAATTATCATTTATTATTGTTTTTATTGCTACAAGAAATTAAGAATATACTTTGAGATACTTACGTGAGATTTTTTGTTTTAACCCTTAAATGACACTGTGGGTCCATTGGACCCCAGACCATTTTTCAACGAATATAAAAATTCGTATATTCCATGAATTTTTCATTGTTTTTCAAAGTGTTAAAAATAAAATTTAAGTTACTATACCGATTGATTCTTTAGAAGAGATATTAAAGAATACCCAAAAAAAACTTTTTAACAGAAATATCAAAAATTAAAGTTTTTACAACAGTTTAAAAACGTTGGGGTCGAAAAGACCCCAAGTGTCAGCTACGTTATTTTTTGGAGGTGTGTCATTTAAGGGTTAATCTTCCAAATTATATAATCTTCAACAGCTTGTGATACAGGAGTAATTAGTATGGAATGTTAATAAACTAACTTGTTCAAGTGCAGCCATCATTTAATGCACTTGTCTTAACCTAGAAAATTTAACAATGTTACCGTGTAAATCCGAGAAAAGACCGCTTTATTTTTATTATGTAGAAAAGACGCTTATCATATGATTTCAAGACTGTGACATTCCTTGAGCCTGATTTGTAAATTTTACTTTATATACACCATTAAGCCATTTCCCTTTCGGGGTAGGCGTTACTCACTCGGTGGGGGAAAGGAGTAATGTGTGGAAGGGATAGAGAATTTTCAGATAGATCCAGAATTCTCGTGTTATTTATGTAAATAACACGTTCGTTCCGCAACACTGCTCCGACCCAGGTTGCTGATCAATCTCTCTAGCAATCACCCCAAGTGAATATCCTCACAAAGTCGTTATGTAAGGTTCCCCACTTGAGTCCATTAGAGGCCAAGGTCTTTTGTTTCAGGCGTCATTCACTGTACTGACACTCTTTTTGTTAACTATTTGCCGCCATACTTTCCTGTCCTGGCATACTTCTCTAGCTTCTTTTATGTCCAAGCAGGCTCTCGCGTTTCTGTGACTTCTTACGTCTCTTCTAACTAGGGTCTCATTCACACATTCTAACCATTCTTTCCGTGGTCTACCTCTGGGCACGATGCCATTTACTTTACCTTGATACACTTGTTTCGTTAGTCGTTAATTTGGCATTCTCTCAACATGTCCGAACCATCTTAATCGATTTCTTTCCCATGTGTCTACTAGCGTCTCTTCTGCACCACATTCTTTTAGAATTATCTCGTTACTTACTTTGTCCATTAGAGATTTCCCGCTTATTATGCGCATGAATCTCATGTCAATTGCGTTAATTTTACTCTTATCTTTTTCTTGATAAGTCCATGTCTCGCTACCGTATAGTACAGTCGGTACAAATATAGAATTATGTATTGCCATTTTAGCTTTGATATATTTTTACTTCTGATAAGGGGACCTGCTCTACCAATAACCTTCTTACCTTTATTTATTCGTCTATCTAATTCCTCGTCTATCTTCCCTGGTAAATAAGCTACCAAGGTATACGATCTTGGCAACTTGTTCAATTCTCTCGTTATTTAATAAAATATTGCATAGTGTTTTCTCACTCTTTTCTTCGAACACCATAGTTTTTGTTTTATTTGCGTTAATTTTGAGGCCCATGCTCTTCGTGCTTGCATCTAGTTTATTCAACATTCTTTGTAAGTCTTCGATTGACTCTGCCATAACAACCTTATCATCTGCGAACGCTAACCCACGTACCCTTACTATTTCGAGATCCACATACTCTTCGTCGAAAAGAGCCATTCTTAAACACTTGTCCATAAATAATATAAATAACCATGAAGACATAACGTATCCTTGTATAACTTTTTGAATAATATCGAAACAGTCACTCAATTTCCCATTCACCCTTACACCCGCTTTGCTACCCGTATATATTGTTTTTATAGCTTATAGGAGCCATCCATTGACTCCATACTCTTTTTACATTATAAGAAAAACATTTTACAATTTTTTATTATGTTGTGTTCCAGGATGTTTAGAATGAACGTCATGAATTAAAATAAATCTAAGCATTTTGCGGCAAATATGAATATCTTACTTTTAGTTGACCAGGAAAATTGAACAACTTGACCGAGAAAAGTTGGGAAATGACCGGGAATTCAAAATCGTCCCTCGAATCGCCACCCTGCAAAAGGGATGTTCAAATAATATTTTAAGAAAATTGCAATGTTGGAAGGATTAAAAGTTTAGTGATTTAAAACTTGAAACAGTTTTATATTTGATTCGCAGGAATTACGAGGATTAGAGGAACAAACTACAAAAGCCCTCATGGAATACCCATCGATTTGCTCGACCGGATGATTATTGTTCCTACGTGTCCTTACGAGGAAAAGGAATTGAAGGAAATTTTGAAAATCAGATGCGAGGAAGAGGATTGCGAGATGAGTGACGACGCATTAACAGTTCTTACTCGTATTGCTTTGGAAACTTCTCTGAGATACGCCATTCAACTTATTACCACTGCCTCTCTCGTCAGTCGAAAAAGAAAAAGCACCGAGGTCATATCTACAATCGTCGTCAAACTAGTTTAATGTGAATAAAAAACTGTAAAGAAGGTACTAATTAGACAATTTTTTGTTGTTGCAGGTAGGAATTGAAGACGTAAAGCGGGTATATTCTCTGTTTCTAGACGAAAGAAGGTCGACGCAGTTCTTAAAGGAATATCAAGATGACTTCATGTTCAACGAATTACGTAAGTAACTGACTTCATATTGAATAAAAAATGCAATCAAGTTTGACAAGTTTCCCTTTATTTGAACATTTACTGCTTAAATATACTCTGGTCGTCTCTATTCTACGTTAACATTAAAATTACAAATACAAAATACGGAAATGCACTCATCGGACTTATCAGACGTTTTTTTTCAGCGGATCAAACTATGGACACTTCATAATGAGCACCTGGTCTATATACAATTAGTTAACATTAAGTCAGCATCTTCCAATGACTCTTGATTCCATTTCAATATTAATTTTCTTAATATTGACTATTTTTAATTCCTGCCGTCAGTAATTATAAATAATTAGAATTCACATCCGTTAGAACATTAAGTTTTTGTAAATTTGTTATAAAAAATTGGAATAAATTGACGAAAAATGATGAATCACTGCATTTAAGGAAAAGAGACCCTACCGGTTTTCAATAAAGGTTACTATTGTATAAAAATATTGAAATTCTCTTTCTTCATTTTTTCTCTTTTATATTCATTATTGCAGGTTTTATTTACATAGCGATATAAAACAATACTTTTATTCTGATCATCAGAATTAATCAGAATATACAGTAGCTTTCTGATCAAGAGTCATTGTTTCAATAATTTTAGTAAAATTAAAATCATTTATATTTTTTGTTTTTGTTTTATTATAAATTTTTGATTTTATGTACTTGTCAGAAAGCTATTGTAATCATTTTTGGTTTGTAGCTTGACATTTTATACAGTTTCGAAATTAATATAATACGTAAGAACTGAATCTTTATTTTTATTCGATCAAATTTTTAAGAACCGATTCTTTCGTCAGTAAATATTGGAAAGATGCCCCGTTGCTTACATACAGTTAATTTCATATTAGCAGTCATGTAAATTATAATGCTTCAGAAAATTTTAATCGCAAAAAGAGTTCATGCAAAAATTAATCAAATTAAGAACAGACAGACAACTTAAAACCTACAAAAAAATCGAATTCATTAATTTTATTAAAGATTTTAGTGTGGCTAGTCTTATTGGGACTTTTAAATTAAATCCTTTAAAGAGTTTGAAGCGGTTCATGTGAAAGGAAATTTCCGGTTAACTCCAGTTTCTGTTGCTGTAACCTTTCTCGTGATCTCATCCTAGGTTGACAAATCACAACGCAATCATAATGAGGCCAACGTTAAACAGCGACAAATGCGGCAGCTGGTATTTACACTTTCCTAGTGCGCTTAAATGTTTTCTTGAGCGTTCTTCACTGTAAAATAAATAAAATAAAATCGTAAATTGCGAGGGAAAATGTTTCTTCAAAATTGGGAGAGATAGTGAAATAGTATTCATAACTAAGGATTTTAAGTTTATAGCGATAAGTTTAAGTATAAATGGACTTTAAAAAAATTATTACAATTACAATTATTTTCATTTTTTGAAATTAAAAAATTCATATAATATATGTTTATTTAACTAGGAACTAAGACTATGAGTTTCCATTTTTAATTTGACATCCAAAAAAATTGATATTTCTGTTTTTTTTTAAATACTAGCCTCCGCTTTATTTTTTTGAATTCCTTTATTCAGTAAACAGGATTTTAATATTAATTTGAATATTTGAGAATGGGTATATTTATAGAAGATATTAGAAAAATATTAAGAATTTAAATATTTTTTTTTACAAATCATTAATAATATATATAGAATAACTTCGAAATAATATTTTTTGTGTCTATTTTAAGGAGATTTGATAATATTTACACGATTATAACTTGAATAATTTTAAAAATTTTATTTTCTCAATACACTCAATACATTATTTCAGAAGTTATATTTTAATTTTCAAAAGTATTTAAGATGATACTATTTTGAAAATAACTTCCTAAAAAATTAATAAAAATGTCTCATCTTAGATTTGTTTGAATCAGTTTCAAGTTTTGAGAATAGCTTAGAAAATTTATATTTTGATAATTGTGAATTTGTTCGCGATTTTAATAACGATAAACGAAAAACCTTAAATCTTGTAAATTTGGCAAATAAAAATGTTTTAGTCATATTAAACAAATATACAAGATTTTTGAACTTTTACATATGCTTAAAATTGATAAACTTAAATCCCGTAAGATTACAACATCTCATCAAATTCAGGGCTAATTTTGCGGATTGAAATAAAAAACTCCGACCTTTTACGGTTTCAGATTATCTAGCAACATTATTAAAAGATCATAACTATAAACACGAAAATAATCGACTTTATTCCATCATACATAATTACCAAATTAAACAGGTCATCCAAATATTTAGAATTGTAAATGTTACCATTCAAAACCTGTGAATTTCACTGAGATTTTCTGTATTTTACTTTGACATTTCAACAACATTTTTAAACTCAACGTTAGCGAAGATGATTTTATTTTAAGATGGAGAAGGATATACAAATTTGATGGAACTAGTCCTTCACAATGAACTTGAGTCGTTCGCCTCAATGTCTGTATGCGCCACATATTTAATGCAGTCCTTAAAACTGAATATTAAAATATAGGTCTTGTTTTTTAAGCGATTTCTCTTATGCGCGTACCTGTCGTAGAAAGAGACTGATTCCAGATTATCGAAATATTTGCTCACGATAAGCACGTTAAAATTTTATCATTGCCTTAGTAGCAGATTAATGCAATTATAAAAACGAAACTATATCAGACCAAACTGTAACTACAAAATTGGCAGCCTACTTCTATAAAACAGGTATTTTATAGTTTGATTAGCAATACCTTCTTAGGAATAAATTTTGCAAATCGAAATTTGGAAATAAATCGAGGTTTTATGGATTTATTTTAATTTCTTGCTTGCTTGAGGAATATTGGTCTCTCTTCTTTATGGAGAAACTTTTGAATGTAAACGTTCATATTATAATATTTATTTTTACAATAAGACAATAGCAAGATAGGATGTAGCGTCACTCTTTCAAGAATTATGATTGTGAATATTAAACTGTGAGGTACTTATTCATAAAGAAAGTTTTTTATAATTCCTAGGAATGACTGCATAGTTTACAAAATACTATAGAAAAGACTATCTTCTAATGTTCATTCTATGGATTTTTAATTCTTCTCATAGAAATTGGCAAAAACTGCCATGGTTGGAAGAGCGAAATAAATTCGCATTCACTGTTTTGTGTGTGTGTGTGTGTGTGTGTGTGTGACAACACCAAACATAATCGTAGTAAGTGCGATTCAAAATAACAGAACGCGCAGGGCTTCCGACAATGGGTGGGCCAATAATGCCGACCACTCTAGAGCTGGGAGAGCCAATGAAAATGGATTCAATGCGATGGATCGGCGGAATCTCGGGACTTTTAGGTGGACGGAGCGACTAAATCACGACTTGATAGTATGCTACGATGCGAGTGTGGACCCTGAACGGGGTTACATAGCACGGCTGCATGCTCTGTGGTGCGAGAAACACCTGAAGCTATCGCTTTATAACTCTGAGAAACATCAACACCAAGGTTTCTCTCAAGTCTAAAGATCTGACTGAAATGGATGACGAGCTTCGTGGACATTTTTCCGAAGAATCCGACCTCTGGGCTAACAATTATTGTGTGTATAATGCAGCGAGAGCTTTAGCCGATGCGAACAGTAAAACAAAACCAACGGTTGATCATAAGACCAAAACACGAATGCATCAACTTGCCATAAAGATAGGCTGGAAAAGACAGTACGCGTCCCGAATTCAGTATGTGATTACCTACATCACATCTGGCAGAAATTTTACCGCCAAGGTTCGAAAGTTTGCGCGCGAACTCCGGACCCGTTATCACACAATTAACAGGTCAAAGCTGCTGACCACCAGTCAGCATATTGTTGAGAGAATACGGGTACTATCTGACGCCAAGAGAAGTCTAGAGCGGAGGGAGAGGTGGGTCAGAGAAAATCAACAGTTTCTCTCTGACCCATCTCGATTCTTCCAAGACCCTCCAGTTACTGTCGACCACCCGTCCAAACCATACGAGGTCGAAGTGTTTTGGAGAGAAGTCTACGAAGTGCAGCATAGAGTGGACGACGACTCAGAAAATATAAATAGCTTCAAGGAGCTGTGTGATGCCCTCATAACACCTGATGAAGAATGCCCACCCATCACTACCAAGGAGGTGAAAAAAGTATTAAGAAGGATGAACAATTATTCCGCACCGGGACAAGATTGTATCAAAACCTTCTGGCGGAAGAAGTTTCCTTCAGCTCATCAGCATTTGGCCCATATTTTCACCTCATATTTAAATTCGGAAGAGTCGATTTCGGAGTGGTTGGTGGAAAGGCGCACAATACTCCTACCGAAAATAGGCAACTTAGCTGACCCAAAGAATTACAGGCAAATCGCTTGTCTGAACACACGGTATAAGATATTCACAGCTATCCTAAATGATTGGATTGTTCTGCCAATTGAACCTGTGTGGCAAGAAATGTATGAACGAGGCTCCAAGAAAGGCGTAGCGGGATGTCGGGAGAACCTGCTCATCGATATATGTGTTTGCAAAGATGCAGCATTCTACCACCGTGCCCTATCGATGGACTAGATTGATTATCGGAAAGTTTTCGATTCGACCTCCCATAGACTTATCTGTCTTTTGGAAAGCTTAAAGATTCATCCGCAAATCCTTAGGTGCATAGAGAGATTGATGCCGCTTTGGAAAACCAGATTTACTATCTTATCTGGAAAAAATCGTGTGACAACTAACAAGGTCACCTTTCAGAGAGGTGTCTTTCAGGGCGACACCATGAGCCCACTTCTCTTTCGCCTTACATTATTGCCACTATCTCTAGCACTTCGCCATTTCGACGGGTGCTTGTGCGGCGAACCTGCAGATCGAAAGTACAAGGTCACTAATGTTTTTTACATGGACGATGTTCAGATCTATGCTAAAAACAAAGAGAAACTACATGTAGCTCTAGAGATTGTCGAACGATATACTAAGGAAATTGGAATGGAATTTGGATTAGACAAATGCGCCAAGGTTTATTTGAAGCGAGGAAAATTTAATGGCATCCCTGAAGATCCTGAGCTCGTTGATAGAAGCGCTGTACGACACATTTGCGCTGGAGAGACTTATGCATACCTGGGCGTGCCCAGGACTCACATTAATAATGTGACATCTATAAAGGATACTCTCCGAAGCAGATACAAACGTCTCATCCGGCAGATTTGGTTTTCCGAACTGTCGGCGAGGAACAAAGTATCTGCAAAGAACATGCTTGCCGTCCCGGTACTACTCTATTCATTTGGAGTAGTTCCATGGACGAAGAACGAGCTCAGATCCCTTCATATCGGGACAAGAAAGGTGATGCACATGAACAAAAGCACGCATCTTAAGTCTTCTGTTTCGCGACTATACATCTCATGCCGTCAAGGTGATCGCGGAATATTGAGCCTTGAATGTTTTCACAATAGGATTATTCTGGGTACAGCACATAGAGTCGCAAATGGAAGAGACCCTCTTCTTAAAATGGTCAGGAATCACGAAGAAGTGGGCAAAGGAGCGTTTCTGTACAAAGCAGCGGAGAAGGCTGCTGAAACACTCGGACTTAACTTCAGTATTAGGGGTGAGCAAAATGCAGCAAATCTTACCTATCTCGAGTACTCACTCCTGAAATCCCGGATTAAGAAATCACAAGAGAAAAACTTTCGTGAACAGCTCCTCGATAAGAGGATGCACGGTGTCTTCCACAGAAATGTGGAGGATCAGTCAATGTCGTGTGAGCTAACTTTTGCTTTCCTTAAATCGCCTGGATTGAAGTCTGGTACGGAGGGTTTCATTTGGGCATGCCAAGACGGTGTCATTTCCACCTTAACATACCGTCGCCACATTTTGAGCGAAGACATTCCCGATGACAGCTTCAGGGCGTACCATGCATACTCCGAGCATTTAGCTCACATACTATCTAGTTGTCCAACTCATGCGGGAACGACCTACATCCAAAGGCACAATGCGGCACTAAGAATGTTCTATTACCATCTCTGTCACTCTTACGGCATTAATCTTAATATCGCTCCTCTAAATGCTCCTAGAAAAATCGAATCAATTGTCGAGAATGGGAAGTGCCGCATATACTGGAACTTTATATTCTCGACAATTGTTTCTGTTGCACACCCGAGGCTAGACATGGCTCTTCTTGACTTCGAGAAGCGAACCATGTTCGTTATCGAATTTTCGGCACCAACTGACAAAAACATCATTGCCAAGGAGAATGAAAATAAAGAGAGGTATAGAGACCTTATAAGGGAGTTGCAACGATTGTACCCGGAATATTTTGTTAAACTAATCGTCCTTATTATCGGCGTTCTTGGAGGTAACAAGCTTTCACTCGTCAAACACTCCGTGTTCTCAGGGTGTACGGAACTTTTGCCGGATCATCGTATTGATTCCGTTACAGACTGTAACCACCTATCTCACAGTCGTGAGACGTTTTTGTGGCTGAAATTATACCGCGATTTTGCTGGGAGCGGGTGCAATTTTTCAGATAAGCACCCACTCCCGGCGAAATACTGCGGTTGTCCTTTTGATAAATTTTTTATAATATTTCAATATTACGTTTAGCATTTTCTATTCATTCAAAAAAATTGAAATCATTTTTTTAAATTTTCGATGTAAAGATTTCTTCAAATTTTCCAATTATAACATTTTTAAATTTAATAAATTTGTATAAAAAAATATTTGTTTAATTATCTATGACAAACCTACGTCCTCGGGCTGCGGAGAGATGGTCCCTGTATCAAGGGTTTCTGCTGAATATGGTTACAATAATTGATAAGCAGTTGTGGAGAATGGTCCAGGGATGGTCCCGGCGGTATGACCCCCAAGCGGAGGCATCACAACCGTGCCGAAAGCTGATTGTCACCTGGGTGAGGTGTCTTAAATGAAGACTCTGAAATACCGGGCGATCTCTCGGAGTATGCAGCCTTATCTTTCCATGCGAGGCTCTACGAGGACAGACAAATCCTTTCCATAGTTGCTCGTGGGAACAACAATGACACCACGAAAACACCAAAAAGTTGTAGATGCGGTTCAAAACGATCGAACGCGAACTTCTGGTGGAAGAAGCTTATTTCTACACACAAATATCTTGCTCCCATATTTATTTCACATTTAAAGTCGGAAACGCCTATTCCATAGTGGTTGGTGTTAGGGCGCACTATACTCCTACCGAAAAAAAGGAAACTTGTTTAACCCAGAGAATTACAGGCCAATAACTTGTTTGAACACACTGTATAAGATTTTCAAAGCCATCCAAAACAACAGGATTGTTCGAAGAGTTGATCATATGTGGAGAGAGATGTACGAACAACTTGGTTCGAAGAAATGTCTATTCAGGCTGCCGAGAGAACCTGCTAATCGACAGGTGCGTCTGTAAAGACGTAGGAGCCCATCAGCTAGTTCTGACAATGGTCTGTATTGACTATATGGAAGCTTTCGATTCAACCCCTCATAGACTTAAATTTTGTTAGTTGTTAATCTTGAATAGTCCGATATCCCACTGCAAAATTCGACATGTATAATGTTAATGCAAAAATAAAAATTTTAAAACTGTATTGTAAATAATTGAGCTCTGCTGTAAACGGTTGCCATAGTGATTTTAGTGCAAAGTTCAAAAAACAATTCAAAAACAACAATTTTTTATGGATTTTTTTTTCAAATTTGCAAACATATTGTTACAGAATAATTTTTTTTAATAAAGAACTCAGTCACTGCTTCAATATGACAATGGGGTGCCATAGTGTAAACCGTGCTGAATCTTAGTTGCCAGGTCAAAGTGGTGGCTTACCTTTTAACTTTATGCAATTATCGAGTTAATGGACGAATTTTTCATAGAAATTTAGAGCGTAAAATCTCAATCATTATGCAACGCGGTTGCTATGTAATGCAAGTAATCTCTGCAATGAAGAAGTGTTTTTTGTGCGGAAAAGGGGATGATGGCGTCACAGAGTTTGAAGACGATTCTTTTACAAAATGTTGCCGAAGGTTGGCTTTCCGTCGTCACAAAAACCACGCACATGGAGAAGAAGAATTGTATCATGAGAATCTAAACGAAATCGGCAAATCCAATTAGGTTTAACAAAGATTTCATGAAGATTCCAAATAAACGTTTCTTTTTTTGCATAAATGTCCAACCGAATCGTCATCAAACTCTGTAACACCATCATTTATTTTTTCGCACAAAAAGCACTTCTTCATTGCAGGGATTAGTTGCACTAAATTATACTGACGCAATTGCCATGAAAATGTCCATCCGTCGTCATGCTGCGCCGCGCGATTTTTTTTAAGGCGAGAAACAACTCGTTTGCACCATCGGAGCCGTGGCAAACACGTTGCATAATGATTGAAATATAACCCTCTTCATTTCTATAAAAAATTCGTCCATTAACTCGATAGTTGAAAAAAGTTCAAAGGTAAGCCACCACTTTGACCTGGTAACTGAGAATCAGCGCTGGTTACACGATGGCAATTCATTGTTATATTGCAGCAGTGACTGAGTTTTTCATTAAAAAAAAATTATTCTTTAACAATATGTTTGCAAATTTAAAAAAATGCCATAAATAATTGGTGTTTTGGCATTGTTTTTTATTCTGCACTAAGATCACTATGGCAATCGTTTACAACAGTGGCCAATTAATAACAATACAATTTAAGAAATTGTATTTTTGCATTAACATTATACATGTCGAACAACATCACGTTCCATAGAGGTGTCTTTCAGGGCGATACCATGAGCCCTCCGCTTTTTTTTCATCACATTTCTGCCTTTGTCACTCGCACTATGAAATTCTTTTGGATACTTATGTATTTGGAGACTCATGTATTTTATATGGACGATCCAAAGATCTATGCTTCTGGTAAATCAAACTTCAGAGTGCTTTACATATCGTCAAAGAGTAGACAGGAGAAAGGAAGAAAGGAAAGTTTATTGGCCTTCCCAAGGACCCTGAGCTTCTGGATATATGCCCAAAAAGTTCGTGCACTCATTTTTTTCTAGAAAGATGGGTGCGCTATAGTGCCAATGTTTCTGCCTCGGTTGGTAGTGGCAAGGGTCCCCAGCATCCAGTAACAATTTGACCGTGATCGAGTACACACTTTTCGTTTGGCAGTATTTTTTGTGAAAGTATTTTTTGATGCTCGTCACAAATGGAGATAATCGAGCAACGATCCAACATCAAATTCCTTGTTAAACTCGTGAAAAATAGATCTGAAATTATTGAAATGTTGGGTACTGTAAACGGGAAATCCGCGATGAAAAAACGAGCAGTGTATAAGTGGATAAACCGGTTTCAAGATGTTTGAGAGAGCGTTGAAGATGACGAGAGAAAGGGCCGCCCGTCAACGTATCGTGTGGACGATAACGTGAGAAAAGTACAGGATTTGGTGTTTTGAGACCGTCGCACAGTGGGAAAAAAGCACCTTTTTTGGACAAAAATCGACCGACAGTGCAATTCTTAATAGATTTTGATGTTTTTTTTTTTAGAAATGACCGTAAGGGTTCCAGTTATAACAAGTAACTGCGGATATTTTAATTCAATTTAACGTAAATTTTTTATTTAACAAAAAAGTTACAACTTTTGGTTGCTAAACTTTTTCGTGATTTCATTTTTTCTAAGACTTTCAAATTCATTAAAAAAGGTCATAAATCAATTAAATAAGTAACTAGAAATAATTTCCAGTGGGTTAGAGTAACTACAAAAAATGTTAATGTTTTAAAAAAATTAATTCACAAAAGTAATTTTTTCGTGATTCGCAATGATTAGCTAATTTTAACCCATAGCTTTTGTATAAAGTATCACAGATAATGATGTGCTCTTACAATAAGTTAAGAATAGATAATAATTGCCAATTATTTAAACAATTTTTATAAACAAATGCACATTTGGACCATTTTTTCATGAATATGATTGATTTTTTTGCGGAATCAACTTGAAATGTCTTACCAACGACACCTTGCTGTAATATTTTTCATAGTAATCGAAAAGTGTTGATTATTTAAACAATTTTTATAAACAATTGTACATTTTGACCATTTTTTCATGCATAGGCTTGATTTTTTTTGCGGAATCAATTTGAAATATCTTGCAAAAGAATCCTTGCTGTCATATTGTTTAGAGCCAGTCATGCTTCAGTGAGTGAAAATCGAGCTCACTTATTGGAGATCGTGACACTCTCAGCCATTTTTTACTTATGTGAACCTGAAAAGGGCCGTTTTCAAGTAGGCATTCGTGCTTCAGTAAGTAAGAATCGAGCTCACTCATTGAAGATTGTGATACTTCCAGCCATTTTTGACTCATGTGGCCCTGAAAAGGGTCGTTTTTAGGTAGGCATTTATGCTTCAGTAAGTAAGAATAGAGCTCACTCCTTGGAGATTATCATGTTTTCAGCCATTTCTGACAGAGGTTTCATCTTCCTAGATTCTACTTTTCTATAACTGCTTATCAAAGGGTCCGAATGTAGCAGAAGATGATGAAGAACATCTAGGCTCGTCATTTGTCTGTCAGACATTCTGCTGTTATTAGCTCTAACTTTTCTAAAGATCTTATTGTTTCCTTCTTGCGACTCTTCTGAATACCAAATAATTGGTAACTCAAAAGATTGAATTATGTCACTTCCGTGAATAAGCAGCTTATGTACTGATGGTGGAATTTTATACCAAGGATAAAGATTTATGCAAAGATCAGCGGTTTCCAAACATAAAGTAAGCAACCGATTTAGCTTTTCCCAAAAATGAACGGGCAACATTTCCGGTATTTGTTTTTCCATAACCCTGCTTCAACACATCAACTGTTAAACCCAGTATGGATCTTAATTGTATCTGAATACGTTCCTTTCTTGATTTTTTCATTTCCTTTTCTTCCTTTTTTCTTGCGGAAAACTTTTAAAATCCATATTGTCGGAAACATGTAACGAATATTCCAGAACACGAATCCAGGCATGCAACGTCGAGAGACCAAATTTATAATGTGCCTCATTTCATGGAATTTTAGCTACATATGGTAAGTTGTTAACATGTTTTGATCCAACTCCACAAATATTGCAGCGAGAAGATGCTTTCTGTCCAGTTAGAATATAACATACCTTTCCATCAATCATCGTACACTTAGCTGATATTAAAAAATTTTCCACTGACATCAATGGAATAGGTACGAACTTTTTCCAGCAGCTTTATGTGATAGTTGTACTCTTTCTTTACAAGAGAATCAGTTTCTTTAAGGAAATTAAATTTAATTGTCCTACAGAAATTGACAGATGAAGGTGTTTTGTTCGTCCAAATAATATCATCATCTCCTTTTAATTGAAGAGGGACGAAGGAAATCAAAAAGAAAGATTTATTCGTGAAAAGGCTCTTGTGATAGCTGATGTTTTCTTCACTCTCAGAAGCACTGTTATAAGATTCATCGTTTGCATCCACATCATCACTCTTCTTTGACTACTTTTGCCGTGTCATCTGATGCGCAAAAGCACCGTCCATACCCCACTTTCCAAAGAGCACTAGTTTTTTACCAAAAAGATTAGCGAGATCATCTTTTTCCATTTGCAACAAGATTCGCTTAACTGTATGCCCCAGTAAACTTATGAAATGGACACTTGCTCCTAAATTAGATGTCTCTATATGCTCACCGTTTCCTGGATAACAAGCTTTTTTCGCTTCGGAGATCTTTAAATACGGCGGATATGAATCATTGCCAGTTATTTCTTCATTGTACTTTGTTAGCTTTTCGTATTTCCTCTTCGACAGACCTAAATCCACGTACATCGCTAAAATTGTTTGCAATTTATTCTCGTCATCATCTTCCTTACGAAATTGCGTCCTAGATTCACTATCGGACTCATTTTTGATCAATGAAAGTGCTTTGGATAATTCTTCCTTGCTATAATTTGAAGCAAGTTCTTGGACGCGCCTTTTCTTCGTCTTTTCGGATCCATCTTCAAATGATAATCGTGGTCTTCCTCTCTTTAGAACATTTTTTAAACCTTTTGTTTGGATAGGTGGGCAAGGAAAAGGTACCTTGAACTCTGCTTCTAAGAATGCAGCATGATTTCGAACAAACAATGCTTTTTTCCTACAGACACTTTTCCATTTTCTATTATACAAAGGCATAAAAGAGTCAACCAATTTTTTTCTTATAACCATTAACTGACTTTCATCAAGAGAAGACGTAGCATTAATATTATCCAAAATCAAATCTACTTTGTTACAATTTGATTGTGGATCGCTATTCCAAATGATGTCACATAAGTGCTGATTTTTTATTCTGTATTCCATGTTAAAAAATACTTCGAAGGATTCCCTCAATATCTCCGTGGAAACACGCATTCTATTTGTGAACGTCTTCCATGAAGCAAAATAAAACAAGTGCAGAAAAACAAATCAACAACGACTTGAAGTTACTCCTGCTACATTCAACTGTTTTTAGGTATACTTGATACCAAAAACAATTTATTTATAGCTGCAGCAACTTCAAGTCGTTCCTGAGTTTGTTTGCTTCATTTGTTTGATTTTATTTTAAGAAAGATTTATTTGCAAGTAGTCTTGTTCATAAATTTCTAAAAAATAATTACCAGTTTCTGTCACTATTAAAAATATGTCAGCAAAGATTCTTTTGCAAGATATTTTGCATTGATTCCGCAAAAAAAATTAGAGCTATTCATGAAAAAATGGTCAAAATGTGCATTTTTTTAATAAAAAATGTTTAAATAATTGGCAATTATCATCTATTCCTAACTTATTGTAAACGCACATCGTTATCTGTGATACTTTATACAAAAGCTATGAGTTAAAATTAGCTAATCATTGCGAATCACGAAAAAATGACTTATGTGAGTTAATTTGTTTATAACATTATTAACAATTTTTGTAGTTACTCTAACCCACTGGAAATTATTTTTAGTTACTTATTTAATTGATTTATGACCTTTTTTTAATGAATTTGAAAGTCTTAGAAAAAATGGTATCACAGAAAAGTTTAGCAACAAAAAGTTGTAACTTTGTTGTTCAATAAAAAGTTTACGTTAAGTCGAATTAAAATATCTGCAGTTACTTGTTATAACTGGAAGCCTTACGGTCATTTCTAAAAAAAACATCAAAATCCTTTAAGAATTGCATTGTCGGTCGATTTTTGTCCAAAAAAGGTGCTTTTTTCCCACTGTGCGTCGCCTGACTACTTTGAAAGACGATTTAAACATGAGAAACGTGTGTGCGACTGGATCCTCCATCACGACAATTGGCCAGCAGACAGATTACTAATTGTACGCCAGTTTTTGTCAAAACACAAAATCCCCACGATGAATTCGCCGGATTTAGCTCCTGGTGACTTCTTCCTGTTCCCCAAAGTGAAATTGAGTATTCAGGCTCCTTATTTCGTTGATGTCGCAATCATCCAACTTTTTATGACGGGGTGCCTGAACAACCTGACAGAAAAAGACATGCAATATTGTTTTCAAGAGTGGGAGAAATGTTGGGACAAATGTACCATTTCTGGGGGGAATAGTTTGAAGGTCAGATCATTTCTGTAGCCGAACAAAGCGATCTCTTTTTTTATACACTCAGTGCATGAACTTTTCGAATAGACCACGTGAGTGTTATTACACATCTTGACACTTGAGACACCTATACTTACCTGGGCGGGCTTTAAAGTCACATTTAGTCTTCATACCCGAATTGTTCTAAGTATAGCTTACATCATTGCTATAGCTAGAGATCCTCTTGTAAAAATGGTTAGGAACCACGAGATGATTGGCAAATGAGCTTTCCTTTACAAAGCCGCGGAACAGGCGACCGAGATTCGTGGCCTGAATTTTAACATGAGGAAAGTGCGTTACTTCATTTAGATGCTTCAATTCTAAAAGCCGAAGTAAAGAAAGCATAGGTTAAAAAATTCCGCTAAGAGCTACTTGTGAAAACAGCAAACTTGTACTTTTCTCAGATCACCAGGGCTTATTTCAGGTACAGAGGGTTTAATTTTCGTGTACTAGGACGGTTTCATTTCCAACTTAGTATACCGTGACCCCATTTTATGCCAAGAAATTCCCAGCAATAGGTGCAGACCGTGTCATGCTCACGCTGAATGTCTATAGAACGAATACTATCTGGGTTTCCCATCCATGCGGGCATTACGCATCTTTGCAGACATAATGTGGCTCTAAGAGTGCTGTAATATAGTCTTTGTCGCTCTTACGGTATGGCCGAGACGCTGTCCTATCGATCGCTCCTAAGGAGATAGAGTCAATTGTCCAAATCGAGAAGTGCCAAATTTTCAGGAACTACAATTTCCGGACAGCAATCTCCGTTGCACATTCCAGGCCTGACATCGTTCTCCAAGACTTCGAGTAACAAACTATATTCGTGATTGAATTCTCGGCTCCAGACGACTACAACGTCACTGTTAAGAAGAAGGATGAGGAGGAGAGATATCAAGATCTCTAAAATGGAGCTACAACGACTTTACCCCAAAATATTCTGTTAAAGTAATTGTCCTTGTGTTGGGTGCTCTCGGAGGTGCGAAGCTATCACTGGTTCGTAAGCTTAAAGTCATATCCGCGTCCAAAAAATATGCCAATGCACGTGCGAGATTCATGCAGAAAGCTGTCATCCTTGCGGCGCTTCGAGTCATCACGACACGCGAGGGTTTCGCTGATCTGTCGTTGTGATTACGTCGTTTCAGGAAATATAAAAAAAATCAAATTCGAAAAAAATGTCAGTTAACAGGTTTTAGATCGCGGACCCTTCAATTAGATATCAATCATTTATTCCAAACTTGAATAAAAAAATCATGCTGGAAGAAAGCAGCGCAGGCGGGAATCGAACACGGATCTCCGGGGCAGCAGAATGCTGATATTTCCCTATGATAAAACAAATCGTAAGATTTAGGAATTTGATCATCCTCATGAACCTCAGCGCATATGACGTCATTCAGCATTGAATTTAATTTTCTCAAAGCACTACATTCCATTGTTTTTCCTATCATTGCACCTTCCCATTGAGAGTGGTATTTTCTCTAAACTATCTTGCCACTTATGTTACTTAAACCTCTAGTTATTGTAGATACGGATTTGTTATTAAATTTTTGAATATAACTTTTTCCTAACTTTATTTTGCTATCGAAAATATTAGTCTTTCCAACTCTAAATGGCAACTATTAAGTTTGGAGTATATTTATAATTGACATGGAAACCGTTTTTCTTCGTATCACTGCCTGTGGCAATTAATACGATTTTTCGACTGCATATATCCTAGATTGCCATCAAACTCTGGCAAAAATATATATAATGAAACCCTTCAATAGCCCTCCCTTCTATAGCTTGTCCGAGAATGGAAGCCGCGCGGCATGTAGGTGTAACAGGAGCTGCGCGGGGTGCGCGGAGTATGCGGTTGTCACTCAGGCGAGCACTCAGTCGTAAAATAACAAAAGCGGAGCTGATTATAATGAATTAGTTCCCACCCACTGTCAGCCCCAAAATCGGCGCAATAGAAGAGTTTCACTGTATTATAATGCCAAATTTTACAACCAATAGTTTCTCCGTGTTGCACACATGATGTAAATAAAATTGATTTTAAGTTAGATTGAGTCAGGCTGAGTAAGAAATTCTTGAAATGGATGATTCGGATTTTTCCATGAAATATTGAGTAGTAGTTTTGGACTTTTCACTCTTTCATTTTAGTGCTTCCTCACCTGTTATTAATTTCACTGCGCCGTCGGGCTTAAATGATGCTTGAGACTTTTTGTCCTTCGATATAAAACCGAATCCATACCCGACCTCGTATACTGGTAATGGTATCACGGTGGATGAGACTGGCACCATTACTGAAACGTAGACAAACTTTTATTATTATGCTCTTAAAATTTTAACATATTTTTTTTTCAATTTGAAAGGTTCCAAAAAATTAGACAATTTCCTAATTGAAAAAGGTTTACAATATAAAACTATAGGAATAAAAAATTTATATAATCACTTTTTTTTTCTTCGAAAGTACATCAAAATTCATTGTAAACTAAATATGTTTTAAAATTGTAATCGATGTTGCTGTACATATGTCTGGATCCTTCAAATTTTCAATAAGAAAATAAATAATAACATATTTGTAGGAACAAGATTGGAAAAGATTGGAAATTTCAAGTACATTTAATGATGGGCTGCGTAATCCGACGTACGAAAACTTTGTCTTCAAATAGATATTAATGATTTTTTAAACATTTGACTGTTGGTGGACGACTATTTTAAACTGAATGTAAAAATACTATATCTATTCAAACATTTAGAATTCATTGCACATTTAATTTATCGGCTTGTATTAACAAGGTTAAATGAAATTGCACTACTGAATTCGGGTGTTAAAACCAAATTCAATAGTTGCTGAAATAAATTTTATAAGAAGTGTTTAGACAAATTGTAATTATTTTTATTACAAGCCGAATTAACTTTCGACACTTGACCGGCGTATTTATATGTTTATGCTTTTTAATAGGGCATATAAAACAAGAAAATTATTAATTAAAATAATTAAAATTTTAATATTGTAGTCTTCACAGCCTAAAATGCTATCAAAACAGGGTAAATGGGATGATTTTGCACGAAAATAAGGGAATTTTTTTTTTAATGAAACACTTGTATGTACTATGTTGAGTTCAAAATACAGCGTTTTAAATTCCTATCCTCCCAAGTAAAAATAATGTAATTTCGACAAAATAGGAGAATTCTTAACCAAAAAGGTAAATTTTCAACCAAGAATTTTAATTTTCTACTAGAAAACACGAATTTGCGACAAAATATATGAATTATTAACCCAATAGATGAATTTTCTAGTAAAAAGGATAAATTTTCCAATAAAAATAATCTTCAACTACAAAAATTAGGTTTTACCAAATTAGTTCAAATTTTCACTAAGCAATTAAATTTTCGACTAAAAAAGATCAATTCTCGACAAAAAATTTAATTTTAATATTTCAACCAGAAAAGATTAATATTAAACAAAGTGGTCGAATATTTAACAATTTACTGAAAAAGATATATTATAAATCAAAAATGGAATGGTTAAATTTGTAATTAAAAAACTTAATTTGATACAAAAAAAAACAACAATTTTTAACCAAATACTTAAAGTTTCAAGTAAAGATGAAATTTTTACCGGAAGAGATGAATTTTCAAAAAAAGTTCATTTTTGACCAAAAAAGCTAAATTTACAACTAAATTGAAAATGACGGATGATCAACTGAGCAGTTGAATTTTCGATCCGAAAATATGACTTTTCAACAAAGTATGTAGTTGAATTTTCAACAAAATAATTAAACTGTTAACCAAATAATAAAATTTTTTATCCGAAAAATACTGACTCTGAACCAAAAACATGCTCAGAAATAGTTGGAAATTCTTGTTTCGTTCTATTAATTCAGTTTGCATTTCAGGAAAAAAACAAGCAAAAAAAAGGATTCTTTAAACACGGGGGAAAAATGTAAATTGAATCGCATTTTCATACTAGAGTTTACGAGAGATTTCGTACATAGATTAATTAAATTTTCTTTTTTTAGTAACAATTTAAAATAAGATAGATTTAAGTGAACGAATTGCCCTTTATTTTAAAACAAAGCTACTATAGTGACTTTTTCTTAAATAATTGATAAAAAATTATTTGGACAAAAGCGGCGCAGCCTTTCTTTTCTAGAGGGAGGCAGGGACATAGACTTTTAATATTGAATATTACAATTTTAACATAGTATAATAATATTATATTATGTAAAAATTGAACATAAATAATAAATAAACAATAAATAGTAAATAATAAATACAGGTATAAAATTCACATTGCCAAAGATTTCACAAAGCTTTTAAAGATTTCAATGATTACCGAAAGATTTCACAGGTTTTGGAAATAATCCAGATAGATTAAAAAGATTTTACAAAGATTAAAAATATTTCGCAAAGATTTCGGATAGATTTAAAAGATCTTAGATAGATTTCAAAGATTTAACAAAGCTTTCAATGATTTCACAAAGATTAAAAAGACTTCGGATATATTTAAGAGACTTCGTAAAGACTTCAATCATTTCTCAAATATTTCACTGAGATTTTAATAACTTCCAAAATATTACCGAATATTTCGAAAATATTTCAAATATTTCGTAAATATTTTTAAAGAATTCATAAAGATTTAATATATTTTGTAAAAATTTCAAATAGATAAAAAAAGTTTTCAAAAATGCTTCTATTATTTCACAAAGATTTCAGATATACTGTAAAAAAAGATTTGTGTAAAATTACAAAGTTTCGGAAAATTACATATTGTATCATTGTAAATATCACACACTTCACTGTGTGATTTTACAAAAATATGTGAAATTACATCCTCTAGCGATGTAAATAAATGGACCCTCGAACAGCAGTATAATATTACACACTCGATAAAAATAAAATTACACATTCCCTCGTACTAACTTTACATTCTAAAGGGAAAATTCAGTCGCAGCGTGTAAAAATACCATGCGTCGGTAAAATCACTTTCCTGTGATTCAGAATAATTAATCATATAATATGAGAATACGAAAGCGTCTCTCGTGTTCGTCGTTTGTCGATGCCTTCATCCTTCAATTTTGGAGTATTTTTATTCTTAATGTGAGGAAATTGACAGATATGTTCAACTTTTTTGACAGCTTTCACACAAAAATAGACCGAATTCGAGCTATTCCTATTTTGCCTTTTACATTTTCTGCTATTAGAACGGAAAAAATGCGGTTATTCAAAACGTATATTTCATATTTTTGTTGCGGAATATTTAAACATCAAAAAAATACCCGTAGTATCTTATGTGTTTTAGGTAAGTGGTAACGTGTTCGGCTTGTGTTTCTTCAATCTCCATGAAATTCTACGAAGTTTAAGCTTTCGAGTGTTCGAAATCTGTCGCCCTGATAAATTTTATTTTATTCTTTCACATAAGGAATTTTACATTTTCGCGTGTAAAATTATCGCCTGAATTGGAATATCACCACAGATTCGTAAAGTTACTCCGATACACGAGGGTCCTTTTATTTACATCCACCAGAGATGTAAAATTCAATAGATTTTTTTTACAGTGTAGATTTCAAAGACTGAAGAAAGATTTCTATGATTTTTTAATGATTTCACAAAGGAATCAAAGATTTCGGCTATATTTAAAAGACTTTAGAAAGACTTCTATTATTTATCAAATATTTCAATAATTTCACAAACATTACCGAATATTTCAAAATTATTTGAAATATCTTGCAAAGATTTTTAAAAAATTCACAAATATTTTATAAATATAACCGAATATTTCAAATATTTCGCAAAGATTTTTAAAGAATTCAAAAAGATTTCAGATAGATTTCAAAGATTTCACAAAGAATTCCATTATTTCCGAAAGATTTTATTTCCAATGATTTCCGAAAGATTTCTCCAAGATTTCAAAGATTTCGAATAGTTTTAATAGATTCCATTGGCTTTCTAAAGAATTAAAACAGATTTAAATAATCTGATAAATACCAAAGATTTCGCAAAAATCCCCAAAGATTTCACAAAGATTTGACAAAGGCTGCAATGATATCTCAAAGATTTGAAAAAGATTTCAAATATTTCGCAAAGATTTCTATTATTTCACAAAGGTTCCAGATAGATTTCAAAGATTGAACAAAGCAAGAACGAATTTATCGATTTCCAGTTCCGACGATTTGATGAATTTAATCATTCGATTTCAGAGGGGGGCGAATCAATACTTTACCCTCCCTGGTCGATTTCTAAAGGGGGCACTGAAGTAGCAACTTCACGTAGAATTTTTATTTATTTTTTTCAATTTTCATAACAGACGATCGTTATAAAAAAATACATTTATATATTTGTGAAACTTCAAGTTATATTTCAAGGAGCAGCCTAGTTATAACGGTCATTATTAATTTTGTACGCACACGAATAATTTTTCCGAAATATTCCTCGAGAAGCAAATGCGCACAATAGTTTAGTTTAGTTCCTCCTATTTATTATTTCACAAGCTTAAAATTTTTATTGTTTTTCAACGTGCGGAAACTTGTATCTTTAAATATATATAGTCGAAATGACAAAATTGTCTCGGTAAGAGTCGTGGAAATGGCTTAAGCCATTTAGAGCGCGGATAGCACTCGGATGGGTGACTCTTTACGATGTACGAATAGGTGAGTATATTCGCTGCGTTCAACTAAATGTTGAGTGGGAGGTTTGACGCCGAGAATGTGGCTATGCATACTCTCCATGGTTGGAGTTTTGAATATCTACTTTCGAAACTCGACTGAACTAGGGAGATTGTTTTCTGCAGTTTTCCTCTCCCCTAGTCAAGCTTTCAGACAAATTCGAATATTTCTAATAAAGTCGGATGCAGCCGCCGGTTATCACTGGTTGTGATTACATTCATACAGTTATTCTAATCCCACCTTAGTAAAGTCAATTTTCAAAGGCCCATATCTAGTCAAACTGAATTGAACGACGGCACATATACTCATTCCAACAGACTTAAATGGTACTTTCGCAGTGAGGAGGACCTATGCGTGGGTATCTGTTTCAACGATGTTTTATTTATTTTTTTATTTTTTAATAAGGGCGTAGTGCAATATGTTATAAAGAAGTACTATGAGATACAACTGGACCAGCCTAAAAGAAAAATAATACTCTGTTTTATGGCCATATCTAGTAACGTCATAATTTATATGCATTAAATGCACTTTATTAAAATTGTGCAATTCATTATAATTTCACGATAAAAGAAAGAAAACAAAGGAAATTTAAACCTACAAACTAAAAATAACGCCGAGATTT
>NC_046663.1:105888748-105890143 GCF_010883055.1 Belonocnema kinseyi | reverse complement strand
TCATTTTTTTATAAAGTAGTTTCCTGCTTCCTTCAAAGTCGTTTTGTATTTTTATCTCTTCTTCTGCTCTAATTGTATCTTTACTTTCTTTAACTAATCGTGCATCTAACAAGGATATCCCGTAACATTGTCCAGGCGCCCTCTAAATCTTTGTTTTTTATACGGTCCTCCCATGTTGCCTTATCTATGCTTTCGATTATCTTATTTTGGAAATCTATTCGCACATCCGGTTTCTGTAGGTTCTCAATTTTGATTCGCGTTTGTTTTGCTTTCTTGGGTCTCTTTTTTCTCCGACCCCGACCTAAGTTAATTTTTGAGATCAGAAGGTAATGATCAGTATGGCATTCAGGACCCCTCATGACCCTTGTATCTTTGACTAACTCTCTAAGTCCTTCATCCGCAACAACAAAGTCAATTATACTGCGGCTATTTCCTTTAGACCAGTTGTACATGTGGATCATTTTATGCCTAAACCAAGTATTTGTAATAAACAGAACCCTTTCTAAGCATAGACCAACTAATTTATCTCCGTTATAGTTTGTTCTTGGATCCCCAAAATTACCTAATACTCTTTCTGTATCCTGATTTTAGATGCCCAGCCAACCGTTCATGTCTCCTAGTAGAATTATTCTTTCGCCATGTTTGCAGATGTTTATTGTGTCATTTAAAGTGTCCCAGAAGGCGTCTTTTACTTCTCTAGGATCACTATCAACCGGCGCGTAGCATGCTATAATAAATATTCTTCTTATTCCTACTTTCATTCTAGCCCACAGCAGTCTGGGAGACACGAAGCCATGGTCTCCGAGATGCTGCTTTGCTCTTTCATTCAAAATGAGACCTACTCCTTGTTTACCATGTGATTCACAGTCTACTCCTGACCATATTTCAAATCCGCCTTTCAACACGCCGTTTTTTATGTTTTTAGTTTCGCATCCCTTTTTCTTTGTTTCGGGCACGCATAAAATATCTAGTTTCTTCACGTCCATAGTTTCACGCAATTCTTTTACCTTGAGATCAGTTACTCCCCTTGCATTCCAAACACCCAGTCTCCATTCGTCGCCTGAAACATGACCTTTAGATTTTCCGTGTGCATGCCTTTTGTCATTAAAAGTTACAGTCCTTTCTGAGGCTATTTTGTAGTTTGTATTATTCATTGTTTAGATTATACGCCCAACTAACACCTTTATGCAATAAGTTTATTTTCTGAGTCGAAATCGTGTCAAAGTTAAGTATCAAATCGTCATATGGTGGAGATTGTAGTTCTAACGTCAGTCCCACCAAAGACTTCAGTTAATAAGGGAGGGTTGGGAGAGGGGAGGAAGTAGAACTGGAACCGAGAGAGTCGTCTTGGGTTTGTGTTTTTGTTTACATGCTGAGAAGGTCACCAGCCTTCAG
>NC_046663.1:105875977-105888648 GCF_010883055.1 Belonocnema kinseyi | reverse complement strand
AAAATCTCTATCCCTTCCACACACTACTCCTTTCCCCTGCCGAGTGAGTCACGCCTACCCCGAAAGGGAAATGGCTTAATGGTGTAATAATAATAATAAAAAGCATACGAAAATTTGGATCCGGAAAGATGACTCCATTAAAAATCGAATATTCAGACTTCAATTAATTTTGATGTAGAGTATTAATCTATTTAAAACCACTTTAGCAGTATACCTTACACTATAATAGTTAAAGACTCTTTTTAATGTAATATTTAAGATTAAAAAGCAAACGTATTATAAAATATTCTATACAATACAATTCAAGTGTGCGCTTAAAACTGAAACTAATAGGATTTTCAGTGCTTTTTAGAGTATGTTTAACTTGTGCATCAATTCTTCGATTATGTGTGTTGCACCTTTCCGTTGAGCTACCCTGAAAATATTTACTAAACACTCTTAATCGGGTATCGATTGATTAGAGTGATACTACACCTGATACGCCCCATCGATAAGGTACTTGTTTAATTAAGAGCTTCACTGACACGATTGATAGAACTGGACCCTGTTTAATATGTAATCGCCCTGCCTATTTAGTTTTTAATTTATGTACATTTATATTAAGTTAGGGACGAACCTGTGTGACTTTGCATCCTGTTGTAGATTAATTTAATACAAATAAAGCATAGAAAGAACTGATCACATTTGGATGGTTTCTGAAGTGAAATATTGACCCTTTGAAGAATAAAACCGAAAAAATTTTAACTTTCTTACAATTAAAAGCTTTCCAATGTTGAACAATGTTAATTATGGCTACTATTCAAAATAAAGCAATTCCAATCATTTCAAACAAAAAATTAAAGTTATAAAGTTACATCTAAAGTTTAACAATTTTGTTGAAACTACCAAATTTTTAGTATTGATTGTTTTCAAATGAAATAAATTTAGAAGATACAGTAATGCTTTTAAAATTGGAAATTTTAATTACGAATCGTTCAAGCTGGGATGATATTTTAATTGAAGAATCACAAATTTGAAAAAATAAATGAAACCCTTTTCTGTTAAAATATTCACAAATTCATTTCTTTTAAAAAGGCATTTCCAATTATTCATTGCTTCATTTTTAACATTAAAAATGATTATGTGAAAGTTTTAAGAAAGTAATATAAACCACACAAAGGCAGAAAATATATAGGTATAATCAAGATATAATGTTTTATGTCCCCAGTTTAAAAATTTGATTGTCGAGTTGATGGTTTCATCAAGCCTCTTCCATGAAGGGAATTGAAACCTCATCATCTCCACTTTATCACACAAACCACTTATATTTTCCTGCAGATTAAAAGAAGCTAAAGTGATCTTTTTCTTGAGTGGTAGTACCCGCAAATGACTTCATGATGGGCTTCCATATTAAAAAAAAAAGAATAATTTTGCTCGTTTGCCCGGATTTGCCATACTACAGCGGATTCTGAGATTCTCTTTCCAAGAATTATTTCTCAAGTCCTTATTAGCAGCCGCGAACGGGTAAATGTAAATCATGACACGAGGCCAACATCAGCCACTTGAAATCACGTCTTGCTATAATCGCGACCCACGCAACTTGACGTCATCATCCCGTTATTCCCACCTGTCAACACGAATCACATGTTTGGGAAAAAATCAGCCTTGACTATCGGCGCTCTATTTGGCCATCATCGAATCCAGCATCAAACCCATTTATCCCAAGGGCACCAATGCAATTTCAACCCATGAAAATATCAATCCCAAAGAGACTTCACTTTTTTGCCGACATAATTCTGCGCCTGATAGGATGATTTGAAACTCAAACAGTCAAAATTAGACAATTTATCATTTTAATCGCTCAAATTGGTAGAATTTCGAGTTGAAAGCCTTAAGAGTTGAGCACATTTTAAGTTTGAAGCGTTCAAAATTGAATAGTTTCAAGTGGGAAGAACACAAAATACTACTTTAAAGTGCTATGGGTGTAGTTATTTGTGCACATTTTATGATCACTTTTCTTCCTCATAAATATAAAATAAATTCGCTTCCTCTTAGGGGTAGTTCTTTTTCTAACAAAATAAAAAGATTGACATTTTCTATATTTTTCAAGAATACGATTCTGCTTCACCGAAAATCTTACTTTCAGAATATCAGAGGGACCATCAAAAGGCCATTAAAAAAATTGTTCCTCATATAAATAATGTCCACGTTTTTTAGAATGCATAAGTCGCTATTGATTGATTGTGGAAGGTCATAAAAGGTTCGTCAATAGATCAATTTCCTTTTGTGAACAAGGTAAAAAATTCTATTTATAGATTAAAAAAGAATCAATGCCCTTTGAAAATGCGAACAAACACATAATATGCAGTTCTCTTGTATGCTCAATATTAAAAAGTTTTTCTCATATAAACAAGATGAATAATATATATTGAAAAATTATCAATAGTTATTGCTAGATCGTAAGAGGACACAAAAGGCTCTTCAACAGAAACAAGTTTCATACTCACATACACACAAGGATTTTTAAAAAAATTTAATTTTCGAGTTCCTGGAGTCGAATTATATTGAAATATGTCAAAAGAGCAGATTTGAAAATTTAGGTAACTAGAAACCTCCCAATTGCTACAGAACTTTGAAATCCTAGAAAATATATAAACTATTTGTATTGCTCTGGAAATTAAGGAGTTTTACCTAATTTTTTTAATTGAGAAAATCTATAGACTATTGTACAGTGGAAAATTACACATAATTAACAGAGGATACTGGACAACTTCAAATTGAAAACGCTTACGATTTAAATTAAAAAAATATATGAGTGGTTCCAAATCGAATAATTTATCCTCTGTCAATTGTAAATATACATTGAACATAAATAATTCTGAATAAAACCGTTAATTTTGTCAACATTTAACGATTAAAATAAAAAGTCTTATAAAATATAAAAAGGATATGTAGCTTAAAAGCTTCTGTTTGGAAAATCGCTGAAATTAAAAATCTTTCCTGATTGCAAAGAATTTAAATATGTAGGGATCATGAGTGTGAGTTCCAGATATTTGAAAAAACCTCGAAATAACGTGGAAATTTCAAATCAAAATTCTGTAATAACTCTGCAATAAAATTGCATAAATTAAAAACGAAAGATCTAATGTTTTAACAATTTTAAACTAATGAGGTTCAAAACCAAATAATTTAAAATTCAGTGTTTGGCATGTTACCAGTCAAAAGCAAGGTGTTAAAGTTACTATTACTTTCTATACATTTGTTACGCATTACTGGAAAAAAAGAAAGACGTTATCTTGCTGTTACTTTGTTTTTAATTAAATCCTTAAAGAGTTATTTAAAATTCCCAAAGGCTTTTTTTATTTGAAAGTGTTTCCTAATTTAACAATTATATTTCAATTTACGTAAATTAATAAAGAATTTTACATGAATAATCGGTAACATGTTTTTATTTAAAATTATATTAATTTTAAATCACAAACTTTGTATAGAATTTCTTATTTTTTAAATGAAGCTAATTTTTCAAAAATTTAATAAATAAAAAGAGATATTTTAACGGTGAGAATGGACTCTGCTATGCCAAAAAATAATCTATCGAAGCAGTGCGTATGGTGTAAATGATATCCTATATATCGGATATAATAAATACCACGTAAAAGCCAAATTATGGGATTTAGCAAAATTTGTAATACGAGGGAATAAATTACAAGGAATATTTTTTGTACTTTTTTGGACTGCAAATAAATATTATAAAACTAGTAATTTTTTAATAATTATTATAATTTTATGAAAATATCTTAAACCAACCATTATTTGCACATTTCTTATTAGCACATTCAACATATTTCTTTTTTAATTTGATAAGAAAATAAAAAAATTAAATTGAGCAATATATGCAAATAATGAAAATTTCAAAAAAAATTTTTTAGTTTTTGATTGTAAATTATTCAAATCCCATAGTTAAAAACGTTAATTCTCATTATAAACCATAAGATATTTTCTGGTCTGTAAATATTTTGAATTGTTTTCTTCTTCCCTAATAGAACAAAATAATAATTTTTTAGTTAAATAGTTGTTTTCTTTCACTCCACATCAATTTTTATGGGGTATACATTGGCTTTTAGTCCAGTGAATAGTGATATACTACTATAATGAAAATATATTTCCTGGTTGGTTAAAGTAATGTACCTATACAGTAACATACGTTATATTATGTTACAGTTACTCGAATATTATAAAGCGTTAACGTTACTGTTACTACAAAAGATGTGACCTTCCGACTAACGCTTCATACTGTCAAACACTGTTAAAATTGCAACTCTCAAAAAATGTTAACCCTTAAATTCTTATGAATTTTCTATTATTTTAATATTGTTGAAACAATTGAAAAATTCTTAGTTAAAGTTGTGTATGCTGGATAAAAATGATTCTGTCGATCAGGAACAGTTTTAAATTCACAAATTTTTTGTACACAAATTATTATTTCCGTCTATTAACATTTTATTTTTTTATTTCTAGAAATCCCTAGGCAAATCTGCAGCTTGAGTTAGCGATATCAATCTGCAGCTTTGAAACAATATTTATCTCTCCAAATATTCCGGAAAGATTGGAGAGTCTGAGAAGAGAGTTTCTTGTGCTAATTAGTCTTGAGGGCAGTTTCAATTCATTCTACCCGAGACATTCGAATCGCGAGAAACTCTCGACAATCCACACTATTCTTTCGTCTTTCCGCACACTGGTTCTCACGTTCTTTTATCATCGTGATTTCGGTCCCACGATTTCCGCCTACATTTTCCAAATTAATTTCTGGCTCTAATTGTCGTTGGTATGGAACTAAATGAGAACTGGTACGGAAAAGAAAAAAACTGGAGCAGAACGGCTTTTTTTTATCAGGAAATCGATTCTAAGGGTCGAGTAATTAATAATCCACTTTCGTCCTCTATATTTTAAGATACTAAAACTGCAGTTTAATGAGTATCTAAAGCTAAGGCCAAAAACTTTATCTGAAATATTTTAAGTTCTCTGCTATTTAAAATATTTTTTGAATTTAATAAAATAATTAATTAATATTCGTTATCTTATATTGCCACTTTTTCAATTTTAAAATTCCCATTTTATTTAGCTTTTTACTTTTTGTAAACTTATTCCCTTTTTCATTTTACCTATATATGCACCAAGTGTAACAAGTTTCAATGAGTGCAAAGATTCCATAGATGGTCTTGAAAAGTGCAGAGAAAGCGACCGACTTTGCAGAGAAAATAGTGATATTATTTATCTTATCTGCATTACTTGTTTTATGAAGAAAATTAGTTAATTATGGTCAGAATACGCTTTTCAGGCATATAATTTCTTTAATATTGTACCCAATGAAAAACGTTTCAATTGGAAATGTTGTTTTAAACTCCAATTGAAATTTTATTAAGATTTTATATTTACTGTACAGTTAAATTTTAAATTATTCAATCCGCATGGGACTCCAATTTTAAAAGCTATTATTTTCAAATTGCCTTATTTCTATAACTCATATCTGAAATGGTTCAGTTTTTAACATTTTTATTAAAAAATTGTTTGGCTAATTATTTTCTATTTTAAAATGATTCAATTTTTCATAATTTTGGTTTAGCTGCATTTAGTCATCACGAAAAATTGGCGGTGCTGAAAAAGGGGATGAAATATTTGTTCCGAAATTCCGGGATGAGATACTTCGTTTTGATTTTGAAGATTTGATGTTTTCGTTTAAAATGTGTAGGTACTTAATTATTGAATATATCATTACAAACTGTATATTCTATGAAGTACATTTAAACAGATTTGTCCTTACAACACATATCTCAAAAATAAAAAATAAAGGAAAAAAAAAACTTAGAAAAGTCAAGTCATAAAAATTGGATTTTGTTTATATTACAGTTCCAATTTTTCAGTCGAAAACTTATTTTTCATTAATTCTTTTTTCCTTATCCTTTATTTTGCTTTTAATCAAAGAAAACGTTGCAAGATTGGGAGAAATTTGTTCCCGGAATTCAATGGATTCAATGAAAGTAGGGTCGCGAAACGAAAGTAATTTAAAAAAAGCGACATTGACTTTTACGTAACTGCATTTATTATATCAATATATAACTGATACTTTTAAAGCAAAATATGAATATCGATTATTATATAAGAAAATACCTCGTTTTTAGAAAAAATTCGCAAGTAAAAACTTGAACAAATATTTAATCGATCTCATCTCTACTTAAAGGGCCAGATTAAAAAAAATCTTCTATTTTTATGGACTACAAAATTAATGAATCTTAATCAAATTCATCGAGATTTTGTTTCTTCACGTTGAGTGCAAGTTCCTTTAAAAGTGAGACTTAAAAATGAATTTACCCCCGAGTTTAAACTTTAAACTTTCGTTATAACCTATAATTAAATAAAATTAAAATGAAATTTTAATATTGAAATTAAATTTGAATTACAAATAAAAGTTCACTGAAAAAAGATTTGTTTTTCACCTGGTTCATAAATGTTATCCTCATTGCGTTTATAAATTGTGGGTTTGCCGAAGGTCTCAGAGGCGAGGCACACAAGTGCGATCATGCAAATCACTTTGAAAAACATTGTGTATTTGTTGTTCTTTTTTCTAAATTAAATTTTAGGTGTTGTTATGCATCACAATTGGATACGAAACTTGTTATTACGACTACTGCGGTGAAAATGATATGTGGATTCGGGGGCACTTGGTGGGCTCTTTGAGTGAAAACAACATTTGGTGCGAGTGGGGAAAGTTCAACAATGTTATTGCGCGGGATCGTGAGACCACACTGACGATATATCGAATCGCAGAGTCGGCTCGGATGCTGAGTCTTGATCGGTGAAGAGAGTGGACAAGAGAGGTGTACCCACATATTACCTTTAACATACGCATATTTGAGGCCAAGACTTATACAGAAACTCATTGGCAATCTTCATTGATTAATTTTAAAAATGAAGACTAGCGAGTATGAAGAAGGCGATATTGAAAATAATTATCAAGGTATCGATGAGACTGAGAAATAGGTGGAAGCCGATTGTAAACTTTGAGCAATTAAAAAAAAGACTAAATAGCAGCGGATTTGTGGATCACTGGGGAACTTCTTACCGTTTTAACTTTTTGCCTCGATATCTTCTTTAATTCTGATAAATCTAATACGTTATTTCTAAAAAATTTGTCCTAAATTATAGGAATCAGTATAGGAAAAAAAAATCTGCCCGCTACGCGGGCACATTCTCATCACACACCGCGCCCGCGGTTCGCTAGTTTGAACGCGCCTAGGGCGCGCAACTGTTGGTTCTCGCGCTTCGCGCTCGATTATGTATATACGTCGCACTGCGCGCTCGGTCTTTAAATTTTCGCACATTCTTGCGCAAACATTGTAAACTTAAGACTCAAAACATCTACCACTTAATTTCGTAATTGTGAATTCTCTTTCATTAAAAGAACTTAGCTCGAGAGTTTGAGCGCACCTACGGCACGCGACTGATGGCAATCGCACTCCGCACTTGGTCTTTGCATTTCTTCGGAATTCGGGCACAGACCTTTTAAAATCAAAGATGAACGGACCGACAACTGTAATTTTGTGATTTTGAACTCTCTTTTGTTAAAGCTCTTTTGGTTTTAACGAACACATTCCTATCACGTATCTCGTGCTTCGCACTCGTTTTTGTCCAACATGTAAAGTTTTCTACATTATACACAACACTTTTATATCAATTATAATACATTTTTTATGTAACTCTGCCTGCGATTAATTATTAAAGAATTGCAAAATAAAAAGCAAATTGTATTTAGCATGATTATTTTTGTATTTGTTTCTTATTTTGCTTTAAATTGTATTCTAAGCTACTCTGAAACATGTATCATTTAAATAAATGTATATCATTACAATTCATAATATGCATAAAAATTGAATCATACTAATTCTTATTTACTTGTTTTTATAATTTCTTATTTTTAATGTTGTTTTTTACGATTAAATAAAAACTACTGCGTATCTGCATAGGGTCTAATGCATGAACCTATATAGGGTCCTATATAGGAGCCTATGTCCTCTTTCGTCTTTTCTGTGCTTTTTTCAAAAAGTTCATTTTTGCATTTTTTATCTTATAATTTATGATTAAAATAAGATCTACTCGTCCAATCGAAAAATGATTAATAATAAGTTTATAGATCTTTTTAGGCGAACAACTTTTTTCTGGTAATTTAAGTTCATACCTTGCGTTGTTTTTTCAAACAAATTTAACATTTTTATTTTGAATGGTATTTTTTACGACTAAAGCAAAAACTACGTGTCCAATAAGAAATTATAGCTCTTTTTTGGATGAACAATTTTTGTCTCATTTTTTTCGTAGCTTATATCGAAAAGTGATTCATTATAAATTTTTAGTTCTTTCCAGCGCGCGCAATTTGAGCTTTTTCATTTTTTTCGTATCTTGCATAGTTTGACCAAAAAATGGAATTTTTGAATTTTTAATTATTTTTGGTACGATCAAATTTGGAATGTTCAACTTTTTGACCAAATTAAAAGAGTTGTTATCATAATCTTGTAGGGCTTTCAAAAATCAACGTTTTTCTTTTCCTGCCTTTTTTTCATATCATGCGTTGTTAGGCTTAAAATGTTCATTTTAGTTTGGTTTTTTGGATTTTGAAAATGCTCTAACTCTGACAATTTTCTTTTTATAGAAAAAAGTCAGAAGGATACATTGTTTAAGTTTTGAAGTACTATGAACCTGATTCAACGTTAGTTGAATCAGGTTGCATCATGCCTCCAAATCCAACAGAAATTGTTCATGCGACACTGCCTTTTTACGTTCGGACGGTCTGAATTTAGTTTCAAAGGTACTGCAAGCCATGCCCGAAACTGGTATGAAGTCTAAGTTCCAGTTTATTCTCTAATGTCACTGTCAGTTCTCTTTTTTGTTAGATAAAAGTTATAACCTTCCCCATGGTATGGCTTTTCATACTTCGCGTGAAGGTGTGTTGATTTATAAATTGCTGTAAAAATAGTTATAAGAAAATGTATTAATGCCCTAATTATTTAAAGAAGATATAAATCTAGTATTTATTGAGTAAAATGAGGCATTTCAATTTTGAGTTTGGGTCCTGGCTTCAATATCCTTAAAACAAATTTAATTACATAAAATTTATTTACAATGTTAACAATTGCGAATTAAGTTTTAGTACAAATTTTGAAATGATTAAAAGTTCATTTATAATCCTAACATTGAATGATTTAGTTATTATATTTACCTCTACTGATAAATAGAATTAGTTATGTATTGAAAACAGGCCTGATGATGGTGGGGGGGGGGGCATTCTCCACGGGACTGCCGTTTTAAAGAAGGTCCCGAGGGGGGCCCGGATTTTCCGGAATAAAAGAAGCCAGGATGAAGGCAATTTGGCAATTATAAGGAAGAAATTGCAAAAACAGTGCAAATTTAAATCTTTTCTGAAAATTTCAATAAAGTCTAATATAATAAACATGTTACACAATTCTTGTAATTTTCCTGAAAACGATGTTCCTCCACTCTCGAGTCTGATCTTGTTGCGTGGTTGTAAGCACATCGTTCTCTCGCGGAATAAACTGAAAAATTGGTTAGTATTAACGAATTATTGGTAAACCTTTGATTAGGCTTGTCATACTTGAGATTATCTCATATATGTGAAAAGAAAATGATCATAAGACATAAATATTATATGATTTCGTAATTCTTTTATAAGCCTCATTATCAAGACATGTAATGACTTTTTGCACTTTAAAATTGTCTTAAAAGACCTAAACCATTAACGGCAACGTAAATATCGAGCGGAACAATTCTCGGATGCCGAGCCACCGCGGTCGTGGTGGGGGAAGAGCTCGACCGAGAGTTAGGGGCAGCGGCAAGGTAAGTAGCGGCATGGTAGGTAGCGTCGACTGTATTAATTATTCAGTACAATAAAGTATGTATCAAAAATAAAATAAATGCATTTCGATTCTTTGGCATGCCAATACTAGGGCGAAGGTCACAAGAATTGGTGCTCTCAGACTATTTTTTTTTTAATTTGACAGAAATCTCATGATTACTTATTTTATATATTTTACAAAAATATTCCGTTCAGCGGACAAAATGATTTAAATTTTTCTCCAAACATGTTGCACCAGGCTTCTGAAATTTTCAAAGTAATAGTGACTCGTTTAGTGCTATTTTAGAGAAATATACCTTTAAATAGATCCCAAGGACATTGAAAAATGTTTAATACATAAAATTAAATATAAATATAAAGAAAACAATCAAATTTTCACTCATTTCGCAATATGTTCTTAGAAAAATGACAAAATTACTTGATCTAAATTGATTTTATAGAAAATTCCGATAGCTGTCAACCAACTTAATAGAAAAATTAAACTGTTGGTGTCAAAATCCTGATCGGCAATCTAACCTCAGGAAGCTTAACACGTATTTAACCTAAGAAAAAAATATTTTGTTGTATATTTTATTCAGAATTAGCTATACAATTAGAATAAAATAGTATGTTGTATTACAAGGGATGAAACACAGCGATTGCAATGACTGTGAAGTTTGCCGCCAGAGCGAAGCGAGGGCTTCATTCACAAAAGTTGCAGTCGTTGTGTTACGTTCCTACTAATGCATATTATTTTTCATAACGCCTCTATTGAACCTTCGAGTTTCGGTACGTGCAGAGCGGGCTGAAACATGGTGTTTGAATCCCTAGGGTTGAAAAATTTTGTTTCAGCTGTAGGGTAGGTCGTTGAAACGATACCTAAAATAGCACTTTAAAGCGGTTGTTTAGATTAGGGCTCTATGCAACCTATTTGCAATTGTCATGGACTGATGTAATAAAAAACAGTATGTGATACTCGGCCCCTATGTGTTACGTGGCCTCACGTAAATTGCATTACAAGACCGAAAAAGTGCCACTTACGGTCTTTGTATGACATGCAACTATTTTGAAAATCGCTCATAAAGATCTATTTTATAGTGTCCCAAAAAACCCTATAAGTGAAATAATAGTGAAATAATATGTTTGAACAATTTATTATTGTTTTTAACAATTTCCTCTTAGGATAGAGTTAGAAAGTCACGGTATTTCCGAACCTTTTAAATTATTTTCACCTTTTTAGTTAGAGTGAGGCAACAATTAATTAAAATTAACATAAATAATTGTTCAAACTATTTATTTATTATTATTTATAATAATATTCTCTTAGAATAATGCTAGAATTTTGCAGTTTTTTCTATAATTTTCCATTAATTGTCCACTTTTCACTTGGAGTGAGGTAAAAATTAATTAAAATTTACAAACGCAATTTTTAAAATTATTTATTATTATTTTTAATAATATTGACATTGAATGATTTTAGAAAGTTACGAAATTTTCACCTTTTTCTACTTTTCACTTAGAGTGACGCAATGCATAATGAAATTTAGCGCAAGTAATTGTTTAAACAAATTATTATATTTTATAACTATCTTTTCCTATATTAATGCTAAATAGGCACGGTTTTTTTGACATTTTCAACTTTTCGTCTAGTTTTTACTTAGAAAGTCAATAATTAATGCAAGTTACTAAATATAGTTGTTTAAACAGTGTCTTATTGTTTATAATTATTTTCTGTTAGATAATTGCTATAATATTGCGTTCTTCCCGAAATTTCTAACTTTACTTCGGCTTTTTAGTTATGACCAAATAATAAATAAACATTAAGGACAATAATTTTTAAACAATCTCTTTCTTTTCTGTGAATATGTTTTTCTGAAACAAAGAAATTACTTTAATTCTTCTTTAAGTTTTCTACATGGTTCATATTAAAAGTAAATTTTCCTTGAAGTAATTATTAAGAGACTTTTTGTTTAAATTAATATTAATATGAATATTTATTATTTGTTTCTAACTAAAAAGTCAAAGAAAGGCTACAAACATCAGAAAAACCTGCAACTATCAAGCATTGCTCTAAGAAAAGATAATAAATAATAAGATAAGATAAATTTTAAAAACAATCATGCTTTTTAGCTTTCATTAATCATTATCTCACTAATAACAAACAAAAATCAGAAACAACCGCATCTACCTAGCGGTAATACAGGAGAAGGTAGTTATAAACAATAATAATTTCTTTAAACAATTATGTTGGTTAAATTCTATTAATTATGGCATCGCGTTAAGTGAAAAGTGTAAAAAAGTGGACAAAAAATGGATCATTTTAGAAAAACCGTATTTTCTCGCATTATTTCAAGAGAATATTATTAGAAATAATAATAAATTTGTTTTAAAAATTAGGTTGGTTACTTAAAGTAATTTTTACCTCATTCTAATAAAAAGCAACCCAAAAGTGGAAAATTTTAGAAAAAACTGCGACTTTCTAGCACTATTCCAAAAGAGTATTGTTATAAATAATAATAAATGGTATAAGCAATTATTTCTGTCAAATTTAATGGACTTTTTCTTCGCTATAACTAAAAAGTTTTAAAAAGTTGAAAAATTCGAGAAAAAAACAAATCTTTCTAACTCAAATCTAAGAAAAAGTTTCTATAAACAATAATAAATTATTTAAACATCAAATTATCAAAATGAAACAAAGATTTGGGAAGTCCAAAGTGGGTTTATGCCAGGAAGGTCATGTACGGATCAAATATTTAGCTTACGGCAAATAACAGAAAAAAGTTTGAGAGTA
>NC_046663.1:105871179-105875877 GCF_010883055.1 Belonocnema kinseyi | reverse complement strand
AATCTCTATCCCATCCACACACTACTCCTTTCCCCTGCCGAGTGAGTCACGCCTACCCCGAAAGGGAAATGGCTTAATGGTGTAATAATAATAAAAAAAAAGTACTGCCTTATGTATTAGAAACCATTTGTATTAGACTGGAAAAAAATCATAACTCGCCTCAAAAACTCGCAGAACCCATTTTTCACTTATGGGGATTTTTGGGACTCTACAAAACAGAGTTACGTGGGTAGTATTTAAAAAGTAATTTTTGGTTTGTATTATATGACTAATTTTGAAGAGAAATATTGAGTTGCAACTCGATTTACTTAACATTGCTTAACATTCCTTTTTTAGTGTTGGCGAAGAAAAGTATCGAGGGAACTTCAGAGCTGAAATAACTTATAGCGAGACATTTGTTTCTTACTATTAAAGGAAGATTTTTGGATTTTTCTTAGATAGAATCTTTAAAAATTGACAGAAATATCCATTATATAAGAAAATAGGTGAAGCCTTTTACGATTGCACTGTGAAATTCTCAACGTTCACCTGTACACTCGGCGGTACAGGACCATTTCGCTAGCCTCACCACCCACGCAAATTAATTTTTTTTAGGCCAGATATTTAGTGTAGAATCTGTTCAACTTTGTTCAACCAGAATTATAATTTGTGCATCACCGGAAGTACCTGATTATATGGGCGCATTATTTTCGTTCGAATTAGTTCAAATTTGTGCAACCAACCTCAACCCCTAAAAACTACCCCCTGTGCGGAAAACACTATGGCAGGACTAACAAAACGTTTCGCAGGCTCCGACATGATCAAAAATCAACTTTATTTGGGCGCATTATTTTCTTCTTGATTTGTTCAAACATGCTCAACCAACTTCAACCCCTAAAATATACCGCATGTGAGGAAAACACCATGGCGGGTCCAGCGAAATGTTTCGTTGGCCCCAAAATTATCCACAATTAACTTTATATGGTCGCATTTTTTTCCTCTTAATTAGTTCATATTTGTGCAACCAACTTCAACCCCTAAAAACTTACCACTTTGCGTCCTCGACATTATCTGAAATGAAATTTTTAATGCGTTAATTATTTTTATCTTAATTTATTTAAATTTGTGCAACCAACTTCAACCTTTAAACACTACACCCTGTGCGAAAAACACCATTACGGGTACAGCGAAACGTTTCGCTGGCCCCGACATTATCGAAAATCAACTTTATATGGGCACATTATTTCCTTCTTGATTTGTTTAAATTTGTGCAATCAACTTCAACCCCTAAAAACTACAGCCTTGGCGGAAAACACCATATCCGGTACAGCGAAACTTTTCGCTGGCACCGGCATTATCCGAAATCAACTTTATATGGGCCCATTATTTTCGTCTTGTTTTGTTCAAATTTGTACAACGAACATCAACCCCTAAAAACTAACCCCTATGTGACAAATACTATGGCGGGGATAGCGAAACGTTTGGCTGGCCCGACATTATCCAAAATCAATTTTTTATAGGCGCATTATTTTCGTCCTAATTTTTTCAAATTTGTGCACCCAACATCAGCCCCTACAAACTATCCCCTGTGGGACAAACACCATGGCGGGAACGGTAAAATGATTCGCTGGTGCCGAAATAATCCAAAATCAACTTTATATGGGCGCATTATTTTCGTCCTGATTAGTTCAACTTTTTGCAACCAACTTCAATCACTAAAAAGTACCCCCTATGTGGCAAACACTCTAGCGGGGTCAGCGAAACGTTTCGCTGGCCCCGTCATTGTGTATTCGGCACAGGGAGAGATTTAGTGGTCAGTGGTGGGAGGTGTTTCGCGGTATCTCGAGCTCTCGAGTGACAGCCCATTTTCTGGGGTACCTAACAACTCAATCATTAACAATATTAATGCTCGGAATTTTTTTTTGTGGTTTCATTAAAAAGAGCAACTCAAAAACTATCGTAAGGTGTAAAAACCTCAATTTCGATTTTTTTACAGTAAGCCCCCCTTCTTCGGCGCACGTCAGTATATATTTCATTCTGAATTTTTAATTATTCTCGTAAATATTAAGATTTCTATTTAATTTCATATCAATAGTCCGAAATAAATCATTTACTTAAAGTTTCTCTACATTTTGAAATAATTCTTTCAATGGTTTAATATTATTCATTCTAATACTGATTTTTCTACAATAATTCCTATAATAATTTCCAATAATTGCGAAAAAATAATAGGAAAATCATTATTGGTCTATACTGATTTTGCTATAATATTATTTCGAAAGGGTTCTCTGATGAAGAAAAATAATTGTATATCTATGGTATATATATTCAAAAGCTATTGAATTATGATCGTAAATTTTATTTCTATGAGTTCTGGAATCAATTTGATGGGATTTGCATTTCAGAACTTGTACAATTTCTAACACAGATTTATCTACAGTGGTTGAAGGATTTGCGATTGCAGAATTATTTATGGTTTGGGATTCCGGCTCGTCGATTAAACGTCACCGGAAGCAGGTATAGAACATGATCAATGACATCGATGGTAAATAAACAAAATTCAAGGGAAACTTGTTGGCCAATAAACAAGTGTCTCTTTTCGATTGATTTTCAGTTGATGAGGAATTGAATGTTCTGATTTTAAGCGTTTGATTAAAAAGCGGACTGGCATTTAATTGCTTCAGTCTGAAATTTTTTTTATTGATAGAGTTCAGTTTTTTATGTTCCCTATAACAACAGCTAGGAGGTTTTAATAAGAAGTGAAGATTGCAGCTTATGAACACTGATGATAAAACTCTGTGGTATGAGCGCTTCCGAATTTTTCTAAATACGAGGTGAGAATCCGCGCCATCAGCTTTATAGCTTCAGGGGCTGTTATTTCGTCGTAATTATCCTACTCTGGATCCTGCTACAGCGTCAATGAAGCTTCCGTTCGCAGGAATTTACCAAGGACGTGTAGTCGAATGCACCGGCTGCAAAAGTGGAATGCGATCGCCAACGACAAGTGGATAATTAGAAATAGTCAGTCGACGGGACGATGACGGTCAGTCACCGTCTAACAATGGAACTGGGTTAAAAAGTGAAAGGATTCAGAGATTGGAGGGAATGCTAAGCCGGCGCTAGCTACAAAACCGAGATGGCATGGCTCTAGGCGATAGATATTCTTTTGCATATATAAAGACTAGAAATGGGTATGTGAGGTGTGGATTCACTCGAGAAAAAGAAAAAATCAGGTACGGCTTTCCGTCTGAAAAAGTACTCTCACAAAACATCAAGCCAAAAAGGAAAGATATATCTATTCCTCTTCTTTCAATGGAAATAAGATGATATGTCGAAATGAAGTAACTGACTAAGTTCTGCTCTTAAGAACAATTAAGGGTAAATTGGAGTTTCTTAAAATTTCAAATAAATTGGAAAAATATTGCAAATTATTATAGTTTCTGTTGTCAATAAGAACTTTTCTTACAAACCTCAAGAAAAAGAACAACTCGCGATGATGTTCGAAGTAACCTTTTTGGATATTCATAGAATTAAAAGAAGATGGTGTTCTAAAACAAGTTATATAATAATTTAATATCTGACATCTATATGATAATGAATTAAATACCGGTTCTGTTGTTCTGCTATTAATTTAAGAAACTGAATGATATTAATAACATATAATATATTAAGTATGTATTATATATTAATCTGTTAAAATTTTGTTTTAAACCCACGTATACTAAAATGAATTTGATGCGTTGATTAAGAACATGAACATAAAATACCTGCAAATAAAATTTGCAGTGTTCAAACTGGAAAAAATTACGTTTTTCTTTTAAAATGTAAACACTGTCGGTACCGGTAAGAAGCATATTTAAAGCATACGGAAGGGACTTTCACGCATTTTAGAGGAAGGCCATGCAATTTAAGAGTTATTTTGTTAGCTATTAGCTTATGGAATTTTTTATGTATATATCACATTTTATCGTCGATTTGCGACTAAAGAATTAGGATTAACGACCCGTGGAGGCGGGAAGCAACGATCGGGAAGGCACCCCTGTGACTGGTCACAGAAATAATCTTGGTCAAATTACTGCTCCGTTACAAAATCTCATGGTGGCGGGAAGGCACCCTGTGACTGGTCACATAAATTTTGTTTTACTTATACACAATTCTTGTAATTTAAACGAAATATTGATGATTTACCATGCTTGATTCAATATCAATCTTAAGTGTTCTATGCTGCGACGTGAACTAGTAAGATGGACGATACCGAGGGTCCAACAATAACACTAGACACAATAGGACGAACAATTTACGAAGGTAAAAAATCGGTTATGCTGAACGAAGTTCCTATTCACACCGAAAATACTTGGTCTACTCTCACCGAACTTTGATGAAAAAAATGTTAACAGACTATTTTTCTTTTTAAGAACATGATTCTTATCATTTTTACCTTGAAAATTATATTTTCAGGCATTTCCATGACTATATATGTAATTCTATTTTATTTGGTATTTCGCTTTTCTTGAAAAAACATCCAGCAGTGTGGACTTCACTATTTATATATCAATTATATAACGATGCAGGAAAAACAAAACAATTTTATAAAGCCTTCAACTTGTAAACAACGCAAATTTAAAAGTTCATAACTTAGATATTTCCGACACTTGCTGATAATTTAGATTTGATAAGGGGCCATTCATATAACATGTGGACAGTTTAGGGGGGGGGGGG
>NC_046663.1:105843181-105871079 GCF_010883055.1 Belonocnema kinseyi | reverse complement strand
AATTTCACAACTGTCCAGGGGGGGGGGCAAATTGTGGTGAAAAATTGCCCATGTGGTATATGGATGGCCCCTAATAAAAATGTGAAAATTTAAGTTTTAACCATTCGACTACACATCTCTCTAAAGTTTCATGCACTACAACCCTGGGTCAAATTTATTAACCCTACGGTTTCTTGAAATGACTACTATTTTATGTATAATCAATGTTGGAAAAAAATGAGACATACTTAAAATATTGCTAAATATGAATTTTCACATGGATTTCAAAACAGAACGACAAAAATCCGAAAAATCCGAAAATAAAACTGGGTTATTTGAATGAGGTCGAAAACTATATAGAATTTTAAAGAAAAAATTCATGTTTTTTTCTAAAATTGGCTAATTTCAATAGTTTTTGCATAAAACGTTTTTTTTTATATATCCATGTCAAATCTTGCATAAATCGTGTTCGAGTTCTACAACATCTGATCAATTGCACTAAATTTTCCTAACTTCTGCAAGTCATGCCCTTCATGAGTTTTTTTTAACATAATCAAACAAAATTTTCAAAACTAAAAATCTTTACTAATGTATTTTTTAATTGTTATCTCCACCGATACTACACCATAAAAGATTAAGAAAAAATGAACATCTGTAAAAAAGAAAACAATCGCGTATCTTATACAATATGTTATTCAGAGAAAGAGATAATCTACTGTATAAAATTCAAATTGGTATACACTTGACCTTCGAAACTGGCCAAACCGTTGCACAAACCGACTTGAAAATGTATACATGTGTATATTAGGCACCAAAGATAGTTCATACGGCAATCCGAATCACTAATTTAAATAAGTTTTGTTTAATAAATAATGAAAAATAGCATTGACTGTATATCTATATAATTTATCTAATATATAAAATGAAGTTGCTTAAAACGTATGATGCTTATGCAAATCCACAGTTGTTGACCAATCGGCACCAAATTCTGCATCTATATTCTTTGGGCTCCCGGACAGGTCGTAAGAGTAATAAGGCGGCAGGTAGGGGAAGGGGGGGGGCTCCGACACAGTTTTCGACTAATTGGCTCCAAAATTTGTCATACATATGCATTGGGTTCCCAGACAGGTCGCAAGGGTAATGGCGGGGACAAATAGGTGGGGGGGAGGGCACAGTTTTCGAATAATCGGCACCTTATTTTGCATACAGAGACTTTGGGTTCCCGGACAGGTCGTAAGAGTATTTGAGGGTGTGGGGCAGTGGCTGGCTGTTACAGTGGGCAAAGTCCTCGGATGACAGCTAGTTAATTATTAAAAATAAAGTTGCTGGTGAGCAGACTTTCCCCACACGTCCCGCTTAGTCACATTTTACGACACTTATTGCGATTTTTATTCACAGAGGCTTCTACATTTTAATTAAATGATTTATTTCATTTCTGGCTTTTAAAAAAATACCTTTATGGGACAAAGTCGATATGGCCATCCCTTTCAAATTTTGGCGACACGTGGCTGGGTGGAACAGAACAAGAGAGTTCTAAACTTCTAAAGGATCCGTACTTTGTCCCTCTTCGTTTCTTTCGTCTCGTTTTCTGCTATTCTACGTTAATTACACGCGGCGTTTCATTCCTCCCCAGTTTCCTCATTTTCAAACGCATTGGTGCTCGGCAATGTATATATCGACGTTTTACAACTTCTAGGAAATTATAATACTTGATCAAACTAGTTTAAAAATTTAAAAAAAAAACTTATAAGAAAAACACCTGTAACAGAGCTAATACCTTCATTGAAATAATATTGTATATGTTTAAATATCTCTGTAAGAGCTCTTCGTTAAATTTTACTTGCAACTAAAATTGTTATTTATCAAATACTGGATTTAAAATGAGAAATAAATGTCAATTTTATTTCTCTTATGAGATGCTCGTAGAGGGGAATGCCCCAAATCACCGTGATGATAATGAAGAGGGATTATAATTTAGAAAATAGAGCTGATATAGAGGATTAAGTAATATATTTTTCTTTTAAAATCTTGATTTGATATTTGTGGAAAAATGAGAAACTTAAATTCGCAATGGCTGTGACTTAACTTTATTTTAATTTTGTAACAAATTCTTAAGCGTCCTGTAATCATGATTCGTGATTTAATTAATTACATAGCAGACGCATCGTAGCGTCTCATTTTTTGTGATCGGCTCGTCGAAGGTGCATTAACATTCTTCAGCACGGTAATTTGCGCCGCGGTTCATTGAAGCAATTATGATAATTAGAGGACTATTAACTTTATCAAAACCTGAGCTTCAAAGGCGGTTCTGTATTTCGAATCGTTTTTCAATATAACAATCTTTTTTCAGCACACCTGTGCTGATTTCAAAACAACTTAAAATCTTTATATGCTGCATGCTTTTATTTTTAATTTCAAACACTATTAAAATAAGTTGTTTAAGTAAAAGGGCTTTTTTAAATTTAAAGTTGTATAGTTTTTTTTATGATTTTGTAATAAAGTTTCAAAAATTATTAATTTGGAACTTTATTAAACTGGAAATATTTTACTTAGGAAATCTGTAAAATACGGAAACTTTCAATTTTTATAGGTAGTTTCTATATTACTGGACACAAGCCACGCACCTTCCCTTTTCCAGCGCCCACTAATCATTGCCAAGTCCGTACGTTTAGAGTTGACTGTGTTATATCCAATCTCACTTGAACTAAGAAAATCGAGAAAAACTGTTTGCCCAAAGAACTCTAATATAAAATAAAATTTGAATAATTAAGATACGCTATTCAGGTGAAGATAATGCAATTTTTCATATGTTGCAATAAAAAATTTATTTTTTAAACAATTTCTATTAAAAAATCACTTTCGATGTTTTACTAGTCGCGGAAAGTAAAAAATACAGGGCAAAAGGGACACAAAGTCACTTGCGGAAGATGCATTTATCAAAGAACTCGAGGGCAGCCTCAAAATACAACAAAACATACATGTACGGGACACTGATCGTCGCTAGTGTATAGCTGAATCTAGCCGGGACTTATTTCCCGTCGATTTATGACCAGGAGTTCGAGCTAATTCACAAGCTAGTGCGACTCTTTTCCTTTGTAAATTCTCTCCGCCCTCGGTCATTTTCACAAGGAAAAGAAGACACAAAGTTCCTAAGCGTTGTTTTTCATTTATATGCTGATGACGTTTTGAATTCCTTGCACAAATTTTAGGGCACGCAAACTGCTTTGCGTATGTTTTTATGTTGTATTTTTAAACTTTTTCGACGTTCCTTATTTATTAATAATCGTATTTTGCATGAAGTATTAATACTAATTTTTGTCATAAAAATATCACTTATGTATCTTTTTAGTTTCTACGGCAGCATAACGTACGGACTTTTATTTTTTAGAAATTTTGTGGTTTTCACATAGTTCTTGTCACATGTTCTTGAACGGATTAAAATCAAACTTTGAAAGCCATCATGTAGAATTCTTAACAAATATTAACTTGAATTTATAAACCATTAATATGGAAAAGCCTTCAATTTGGAAATAGAACATTTTTTAATTAAGTAATTTATAAACCGTGCAATTTTCGATTTAATTTAATTCTCAACATGTTTTCATATTTCAATTTAGGAAATCACTACAAAGTCAAAAAAGTTAAGTCATGAGTCGATAAAAATTAAAACAATCTTTGTTTTTTTTTTAACAATGTAGCTATTTACACTTGACGGATTTTTGAACATTTGAAAACGATTGATTCGGAAGTACATTTCATAGAAATATTCTTGGTACAGTTTGAAAGGCTCCACTGTTAAGACAATTTGTCTGTAAAATTATGAAATTTAAAATAGCGTATTAAAATAAAAATATTCACATCAAGAGCATTAAAGTTCTCAGAAATTTTCGAAAAGTTACGTCAATTTAGGGAAAATATGTGAACCTTTATAGAAATTTACCTGAAATTTTAGAAAAATATATTAGGAAATTTATAGAAATTTAAGTACATTTTTTCGCGAGCGTACAAAAAAAAGAAAATATAAAATTAAATAACAATGAAATCTTTTTAGAGGTCAATGCCAGTGTTTTGACGTTAAATACAACAGATAAGTAAAAAAACTGCTATATCGCAATTATTCTGATTACGCCAAATTAATTAAAAACGCGAGTAAATGATTTATTAAATTTTGTGCTTGTTTACTGTCTTCTTTAGAAATCTACCAAAAAATTGAACAAATTTTTAAAATTAAGACAATGACGGCGGTTTTTCTAAAAATGATCAAAGTTAATTTTCTCCAAAAATCCACGTTTACAATTTTTGCCAATTTTTTCTTGAATTTGTATTTTCATACTGATAAAATAATTCTGAACCATTTTTGAGGCGGGATGATTTTTTTCCCTAAAATCGACATTTTTTAATTTTTCTTGTAAACGATGAAAAATATGACAAAAGTGCAAGAGGTATTTTTCATAAACATTTTTTAGACGTGCACATTATTTTATTCAAATTTTCTTGTATCTGTCATTGTTTGCGAAAAAAAGTAGAAAATTCGATTTTATGAAAAGAAGTTCTCTTGCCAACAAATGTTATTTAACCACATAAAATTCAAAAGATTTCTTCCATATAAAAGTACAAATTCAATAAAAAAATTGGCAAAAAATTAAAGTCTGGGGTTTTTTTTCGGGAAAATCGACTTATCATCTTTTCACAAAAACCGCCGCCATTCTGTTAGTTTTAAACCAATTTAAAAATTCTCTATGGGTTCCCGAAGAAGACAGTAAACTCGATTAGAACATGAAAGAAAATGAAGTTATAGAGGTTTAAAAAAGAAATTTCGGTGTCTTTTGCCTTTTGCGGGGTTTTCGTCCTTTAAGCTTCCCAAAAGATAGATGATAAGTCTATGAAAGGTTCAATCGAAAGCTTTCCAGTAATCAATCCAGGCTATCGATAGGTCACGCTGGTAGTACGTATACTGCATCTTTGCAGACACATCTATTGATCAGCAGGTTTTCTCGACACCCAGCTACGCTTTGCTTTGAGCCGCGGTGTTCGTACATTTCTTGCCACATAGGTCGGATTGTTCGATAAATCTTATCATTTAAAATAGCTATGAAGATATTATACAGTGTATTCGGACAAGTGATTGGCCTGTAATTCTTCGAAGTCGCCCATATTTGGCAGGGGTACTCTACCCCCCTACACCAACAACTTCGGAATAGGTTCTTCCGACTTTAGATATAAGGTGAAAATGCAGGCCAGATGCTGTTGGATTGAAGGAAACTTCTTACACCAGATGGGTTTGATACTATCTGGCCCCGAAGCAGAATAGTTCTTAATGGCACTAATACTTTTTTCAGCTCTTTGGTAGTGATAGGTGGGCATTCTTCCACAGGTGTTATGAGAACATTGCACAGTTCCTTGAAGCTGTTTATGTTCTTTGAGTCTTTTTTTAGTCAATGCTGGACCTCTTCCTCTGCTCTAGACATCTCCTAGCGTCAGATAGTACTCGTATTCTTTCAAAAATATGCTGTCTGATGGTCAGCTGTTTTAACTTGTTAAGTTTGTGATTACGGATCCGCAGTTCGCAATCGAAATGTCGAACCTTATAGGTGAAATTCCTGCCAGATATATTATGTAGTCAATCACACACTGAATGCGGGACGCGTACTGGCTTGCCCAGCCTATTTTGTGGTGAGTTGATGCATTCCTCTTTTGGTCTTATGATCAGTCGTTGGGTTTGTTTTACGGTTTGCACCCTTCAAAGCTTTTGGTTGCATTATACACATCACAATTGATATTATAGAGGTCGGAATCTTCAGAAAATTCTCCACAAACTCGTCATCCAGTTCAGCTAGATCTTTGGGCTTGAGAGAAACCTGGATGTTGATGCTTCTCCGGATATACAGAAGCATAATTTTTCCTCAATTGGATGCCAGGAAGTGGTTGGGCTAAGTGTCGTCTCTCTTTCTTTGTTGCCGGGTAATCTGCCTGTGTTAGACTAGGCGCTCTGCTTACATAGCCCCTTATCCGGACTTGTTCGGCATGGTTTCGCAGACTTTGATGCGAAAAATACGATGAGTCTATTCATGAAGTCATGTCATGTAACCTCCATGCTCAGGGGCCATACTTGATTGCCCCCCCCCCAACTCTAGGGTGATCGGCATTGTTGCCCAACCCATTGTCAGGAGCCCGGCGTGTTCGATTGTTTTTAACAGCGCTCACTACAACTGTGTTTTGTGTTATCATTATTGTTCCCACGTGAAGCTGGGGAAAGAGGTTCATCCATCCTTTTAGAGACTCACATGCAAACATAAGGCTGCATACTCAGAGAAGTCGCCCCGTATCTCAGATTCAACGTTAGACACCTCACCCAGGTGCCATTCATTTGTTGGCCCTGTTGTTACACTTCCGCTTAAGGACATGTGATACTTAGAAAATTATCGATTTTACCAGTTTTAGGTTCCGACGGCTTTCTTTCTTTAATAATCAATATTTTGTCTTAAAAATTTGGGACATGATAGCGACCATGCTAAAGGACGTCCCCACACACTTTTTTTTGGTTTAATTCGAAAAATTTTTAATTTAGCAAAATCTGATAAATTTGCTTAACGCTTAGGAATTAGTATCAATTTTACGAGTTTTAGGTTCCGACGGCTTTTTTCTAGAATAATCAATATTTTGTCTTAAAAATTTGGGAAATGATAGCGAACATGCTAACGGACGTCCCCGCACACTTTATTTGTGTTTTTTTTTTCAACAATTTTTTTGATATTGCTAACAACGTGTGCATATTTGGAACTGTACCTAATTGACCACACGACGAAGTATCACATGCCCTTAAAGGCATGTGACACAGCTAAATACCTATATTGCCGACCTCACTTTATCAGTTCACTGAATGTTTTTTTTTTAACCTAAGAACTTTTTTTGTAAATAAAATATCGAGCTGAAATTTTGGGAATTGTATTAGAGTACAATAAAGTACGTTTAGGTACTGCATTTCGGTAGGAACTTCACTGAAAATTATTTTATCTTTTTTCTGAACCTCGACATTTTTTGAACGTTCAAACTTTTTTTATACATAAAATATCGGTCTCAAACATTGAAAAATGCAAGAACCGAAAGAAAACTACGTTAAAGTACAAAGCTTAATAATAAAAGATGTAAAAAAATATGTTTCAACAATCAATTCCAACGGCATCAGCCGGTAACGTTGTACACGAAAATACGAAACCTGGCGGCTACTAGATGAGGCTCTAGAGGGTTCGTATTTTCGTGTACAACATTACCGGCTGATGCCGTTGGAATGGATTATTGAAATATTTTTTTTAAATCTTTTATTATTAAGCTTTGTATTTTAACGTTTTTTTCTTTCGGCTCTTGCATTTCTCAAAGTTTGAGACCGATCTTTTATGTATGAAAAAAGTTCGAACGTTCAAAAAATCTCAAAGTTCAGAAAAAAGATGAAATAAATTTCAGTAAAGTTCCTACCAAAAGGCAGTACCTAAACGTACTTTATTGTACTCTAATACATTTTCCAAAGTTTCAGCTCAATATTTTATTTACAAAAAAAGTTCTTAGGTTCAAAAAAATATTCAGTGAGCTGATAAAGTGAGGTCGATAATATAGGTATTTGGCTGTGTCACATGCCCTTAAGGGTAATTCCTTCAGGACCAACCCTGGATAATTTTCCACGATTGCTTACTAAAAAAAACCTCGGTACAGGGACCCTCTATCTATCTATAAGTGAGGCCTGGTCAGCCCTATGCATCGCCCCCACTCTTTCTGTTCTCTTAGCCTCCGGAGGTGTATCGTAGTTCAATGGAATCCAATAGAGGGCGCTCCGATCAAGTAGGCCTGTCTTTGCATTGTAATGTATAGCAAAAATACTCAAATTCATTAAAAACTTGATACTTTTTATGAATATAGAAGAAAGAACAAAGTTTTCAGTAACAATAAGAGCAGCTGTAATTAGTAATCCAAAAAATGAATGAAAAATGTACTTTAATATTAGGAAAATTGAATAGTATTCATTATTTTCTATTGTTTATTTTTCTTGTATAATTAATTAACTTTATAAGCAACTGTAATTGTTGCAAATTTGAAACATTGTTTGATAATATCACTTTACTAATAATAATAGTAATAATAATATTTAAAAATTGATAATTCTCCCTATAATATACTTTTTTATTAATTCGTCTAGACATTTCCACTCTCTAAGAATATATATTTACAAATAATTTATTTATAATCAGGGTGGAGACTCGGAAAAGACAGAGAAAAATACGAAAAATGGCCGGGAATTAAATTAATTTTTACTTTATCTACAGTTTCAGGGCATATAAGTGAAAATAATTATCGTTTTTATTTTATAAAAGGGATTTGGTAAGGAAATAAAATTTCCCTTCGGACAAGGAAGTGATTTCTATGAGAAAAATGTGAAAAATTAACAATTTAAATGATAAGAACTTGTAGCCGAGTAAATTATTTATTGTGTTCAAAGTTTTTTAAAATTATTAGTGCGAATTCATATGATTAAAATGTGTAGCTCCGGGCCGTACTTCATAATATAACAGCAAATAGTTCATTTTTCAACCCAATAAATTAATTTTTAATCAAAATGATGAATCTTAAATTAAAAAAATAATCATTTTCATCAGACGAGTTTGTTTTTCAACCAAGTAATTTTATTTCTAACCCTAAAGATTAATTTTATTCTGAAATGATGAATATTTAACTGGAATACTTTAATTTTTAACTAAAAAGAATAATTTGTAAATAAGGAGATTAACTATCAAAGAAAAACTGATTTTCTACCAAAAAGTCGATTTTTTAACAACATACGTGAATGGTCAACGAAATTAATTAATTTTTAATGCAGAAAGACAAATTTAGATCCAAATTGTTGAACTTTGAACTAGAAATGTCAATTTCCACCAAAAATAGTTACATTTTCTACTGAAATAGTTAATTTTCTAGTTAAAAAGTGATTTTAAATAAACTAGTAATATTTTTAAAACGATACGAATTTCCATTTAATATGATGAATCTTTTTAGAATAAAATTAGGTTTTAACAAAAGAGTTCAACTTTCAACCGCAAGTAGTTGCATTTTCAAGAAAAACAGGTAAATTCTGAACGACAAATTAAAAAATATATATATATTATAATTTAGAAATATTCACTTTTCGAAATACTGCTTCTACTCTAAAAATTACTTGAAGCACTCTCTTTTTTTAAATTTCGAAAAAAGGACCTTTTAAATTGTGACGAATTGTGACTTGGAACAGGGATTTTTTAAACTTTTTTATTCTAAATTCCACTGTAAATTCTTTAAAAAAATTCTTGTTCCATGTCATAGATTCCTTGTCCCAACGGAAATTGTATTACTTTACCCAAACTTTCTGTCCTAAAATAAAAACGATAATTAATTTCACTCATATTCCCTTCAACCGTAGATAGAGTAAAAATTACTTTTATAAATTGAGAAAAATTACTAAAATATTCAGAACTTAAATTTTGCTACGATTAGAAGTAAATTCTCGGTTTTTTACGCAAGTCAAGGTTTTTCCTGGTTTTCTGTTGAAGTCACCACCGTGATTATAAATAAATTATATATGGATAGATATTTTTAGAAAGCGGAAATGTATGGATTAATTAAAATGAAAAAGTACATTATGAGACTAATTATTAATGTTTAAATATTATTATTACTATTATTATTAGTCAAGTTATATTATCAATCAATATTTGATATTTGCAACAATTACGTGAGTCACGCCTACCCCGAAGGGGAAATGGCTTAATGGTGTAAAATTAAAAAAAACAGTCGCTTGTAAAATTAATTATATTAGAAAAATAATCAATAGAAAAATATGAATACAATTCAAACCATTTTTTAAATAGTCATCTTTTTATTCAATTTTCCTAACATTAAATTACACGTTTCCTGCATTTTTTGGAATACTAATTACAGGTGCTCTGATTGTTACTGAAAACTTTGTTCTTCCTTTTATATTTGTAAAAAGTATTAAGTTTTTAATGAATTTTAGTATTTTTGCTATACATTACGATGCAAAGACGCCATGTGGCAGCTGACTGCGGATTGGTCGAGCGAGAAGAGAGAGCACTTCCGTTCCATATCAAGATACTTCGGTATGCGAATAGTGCAATCATGTTTAATGTGTTTATTTAAGGATCGTGTCTTATGTTTAAAACATTTAAAATACTTATTTATTCGTAAAATCTTCAAAGTTAAATATTCAAGGTTAAAAGTGAATCTTTTTTGTTTAAAATTTATATTTATAGTATAAAAATTTAACTATTTGGTTAACAGTTAAACTATTCGGTTGTAAATGCAAATTTCTCATTAAAAAGTCAAATTTTTAACAAAACCGTTTACACTGAAAGTGAAAATGTTTAATTTTCCGTTTAAAAAAAATTAACGAATTTGCAACCTAAGAATTACTTTTTCATTCAAAAACATAACATTTTAACGAAATAGTGAAACTTTTGAATAAGTAAATAAATTTTCAACCAAAAACTAAAAAATATAATTAATTTAAAACAACAACGGCTGAATTGAACCAAAAAGTGCATTTAAAGCAATTTTTTTAATTTTTAATTAGAGATAAGTTTTATAATAAAATAATGAATCTTCAACCAAAAAAAATAATTTTCAAAAGGTCATTTAACCATAAAACAATTAGAGGAATGTTCAACAAAAAGATTAATTTTCAACTAAAGAAAGAAAGAATTTTTAACAAAAGAATTAAATTTTCAGATAAAATGATGAATATTCAACCCAAAAAAGATCCATTTTCACTCAATTAGTTTAACATTTAACCAAGTAGTTGAATACAAACAAAAAAGGCAAATTTTAAACAAAATAGTTGAGTCCTCAAGAAAGGAGCTTTAATAAAAGATAATTCACAACTACCAATTGTAGATGTATATATGCATATATTATCAAGCGCAAAGGTCTAGGACGAATAAAGAAAAAAGAAAAATATATACAAAATTGTTGAGTTGTCAATCCAAAAAGGCAAGTTTTCCAAAAAATAGTTGAATTTTTAACCAAAAGGGACACATTTTTATTGTGTTCATGTTCACTAGGAAAATCAAGTTTCTACACAAAGAGATGTGTTTTTAACCAAGAAACAATTTTAGTCAAGACAGAAAAAAAATTCAACTAAATTGTTGAACATTTTCAACCGAAATTTTAAAAAAATATTCCCTTATAATTTAAAAATCAAGTAATTGGTTAAAAATTCGTCTGTTTTGCTAAACATTAATCTTATTGGTTAAAAATTAATCTTTTGAACATAGAATTTTTTTTATAACGAAAAAATAGTTCTCTTAAAATTTAATCTAAAAACGACATAATTCCCTTCCTGATCGATTCAGCGACTTAAAGTGCAGAACCTGCCTAATGTTAAATGGATTCGATCACCTCTGAAATAATTTTTATAACACTGTTTTTTTTTGTGAAAATTAATTTTTTTAACAGAAAATTCAACTATGAAATTTTTGGTAGAAAATTAAATTTTTTAGATAAATTGTGATCTTTTTTAGTTGAAAAACTAACTAATTGTTTAAAAATGTATGGATTTTCTTATAAATTCGTCTTCTTTAGTTGAAAATTAATATTCTTGTTTAAAAATTCATCTTGCTGATTGAGGATTCAACAATTTTTTGTACAATTCTTATTTTTTCAAAATTAATTTATTGAAATGAAAATTTAACTTTCCATTTTTGGTAAAAATTTATTGATATTTTTAATAATCTGTTTTGGTAGAGAACTCATTTTTTTAAATTACACTTTCTTAAATTGAAAATTATTTTCTTAACTAAAAATTGAACCATCCCATTATTTCGTTGAATATTAAGTTCATAATTGAAGCTTTATCTGTTTCGGTTTAAAACGAACCTTTTCGATTGAAAATTCAACTATTTTCTTCAAATTTCTATATATATTTTTAAAAATTAATTTCTATAATGGTAAAATCCACTTATATTACTTTTGGTTAAAAAATGATATTTTTAAGTTAAAAATCATTTATTTGCTGGAAACTTTCTATATTTTATAGAAACTTCGTAATTTTTGGTAGAAAAGTAATATTCTTGGTTGAAATTAATATTTTCCATGAAGGATTCAGTTATTTAAAAAAATTCCTTTTCTGATTGTCAAAAACCAATTTCTTTAAAAGAAATTTCGATTCTACTATTTTTGTTGAAAACTTATATTTTAAATCGAAAATTGACCTATTTTTCTTAATAATTCAATTTTTTTTATTTTTCTGCTTTGGTAAAAAATTAATCCTTTTGTTTAAAAATCGATCTCTTTTCGTTAAAAATTGAACTATTTGGAAACAAATTCATCCGTTTTCATACAGTATTTGGAAATTCAGAATTTTTGTTGAAAATTCGTCATTCTTGATAGAAACATAAACTTCGTGATTGAATTTTCATCTTGTTTTCGAGGATTCTATTATTTTGTTAAAAATTCCTTTTTGCGTGAAAAATTCATTTATTTAAGAGAAAATTCGATTATACCATTTTTGATAGTATTCATTCTAAATGAATTCTTGCTATAAAATTTCTAAACTTAAAACGTTTCTGTTGTTGATTGAAATTGTTTTTTTTTTAAATAAACAAATTTTTTCTATTTCAAAAATAGCTTTTTTATGCTCTTGAAATCATGTAGAATAAAAAGTGGACCACAACATTTTTTCTTGGTAAAATTTAGATTTTTACGTTCGAGGGTATCACGTTAAACTTCCGCAGCGCTCGGGCCAGAATACTGTCTGGTCTAATGTCCCCTAAATTTATATGTAACTTTTTTGAGATGATTATCTATGCAGAAATATATAAATTACGTTATATATTTCATCTAACACCGTTTATTTTATTCAGAATAAGCGTAAAAATCTTAATTTGACTAAGAAAAAATTTGCAGTTCACTTTTTATTCTACATGACTTTAAAGAGTATCAAGAAAGCTATTTTCTGAAATAGAAAAAAGTGTTAAATATAGATTTAAAAAAAAACTATTTCAATTTGATTTAAAAAAATATATATAAATAATTTTTAAAAATATATCGTTATAATAGTCTTAAAGTAATGAAAAGAACATTCCAAAATTCCATAATAAAAGTCCAATCGGATCACTCTAAAAGAAGTTACACTAACGTGAAGATGAAAAGACGCATGAAAAAGTAAAAAATGCAGGCCCCTGTATATTAAAAACCGGTTGACAAATGAACATGTGGTTTGATGGATTACGGAGGTAGCCAAGTTTGAAATTTTCAAGAAATAGAATTTTTTTTTGAGTCCCTATGTATCCTTAGAAATAAGGTAGAAACCCTTTTTGACCTCAGAGCATATCAGAAGTGGCCGAAAAATGAATTACTTCGAAAGGCCTCGAGCGGTAGGAACGCACAATTTTTCGTACTTCAAACTTCAAACGCGTTTATCTCGAAACGCGTTTTTTTAGAGTCGTCGCCACGATTCCAGCCGATCTACTGGGCCGATTTCATTTAAATTTTTTTGAAAATATTCAGATAAGACTTGGCTATCGCATGAACCTCGGTCTTGATTCTTCATGAATGTTTATTAACAATTTGATCTAGTTAATGTTTAAAAAAAGTGAGAAAAAAACGAAAAATCACAAAAACTTTCACAATTTGTTTATTAATTAATATTTTTAATAATTGAGGTTCATGCTATAGCCATTTATGTGCTCTTTACGAAAAATTTTGTTTTTTGTGTTTCCGATGACGCAAAGTTGAAAAATCATGGCTACCGTTTTTCAACATAGCGTCATCAGATCGCCCAGAAATTGGCCGGATATTGATGAAAAATAAAAAATAATTTTTTTCCGTTAGTTAATAACATGCCTTACGACATACTAAAAAGTTGTAATTGTTAAATAAAAATAAATAACAAAAAAACGTTGTTGAAAAAAAGGTCATTGAAACCTGGCTACCCCCTTAATGTAAGTCCACTAGGACTATATTCCAGCCAAACTTCAACCCGATCCAAAACAACTTAGTTTTAGGTGGGAACGCTTGACGTATATTCTGACCCAAATATTTAAATTATACTGCTTAAATACAAAATTGAATTGCAATACTTTTTCAGGATAAAAGAATACAGTATCTTAACCACAGGAGCATCCAATAAATCACCTCATAGCTTTTTAGCTCATTTTTGAGCCCCCCACCCGTGACAGCCCATTCTGTAAGTAAACGGATAGTCTTCATACGGTTGAATCATTTTCTATCTCTAAATTGAAATGGAAAGAAACGATATATCCATCTTTATCTCATATCTATCCTTTCGATCCTTTTCTATCTTTCTTTTAATCTACAATCACCTCTATTCTTTTAAATCTTAATCTTTCCATCCATGTCCATCCGCCACTTATCCACATGTATCCTTTTATTCCCACTCCCTATCCCTATCCTAGTGTTTCTATCTAAATGAATTCTTCACTTATCCACGGCTATGTATTTACATCCGATAGGCCACGAAAAATATTAGCTATCTATTTTATTCCCTATATTGCTATCTAATTGGAACCTTTTCTATCTAATTTCAAATCTAAATCAGCCCTAACCTTCTGAATCCCAGCCTTTCTATCGACGGGAATCCTTCGCTCATCCATATATATCCTTTTCTATCTTCTATTTTTTTTAAATATTAGTCTGCCCTATCCTTCTGAGTCCCAATCTTTCTATAGTCATGAATCCTGTGCTTATTCACGTCTATCCTATTCTATCCGTCAGGCAATCTGAAATTTTCTCTATATTTTTTAATCTCTATTTTTCTATCTAAATGAATCCCTTTATATCTTATCTGAAAAATAAGATAGCCATATCCTTCTGAATCTTCTTAAATCCTAATCTTTCTCTTCAAATGTATCCACAGCTTATTCTCCCCTGTCCTTTTCTATCCATTATGCAGTACAAAATTGGTCAATACTTTTTAATCCCTATCTTGCTACCTTATTGGTACCTTTTCTATCTATTTTCAAATATAATTCAACCCTATCCATCCAAATCCTAGGCTTTCTATCGATATGAATTATCCGCTTACCCACCTCTATCTTTTTCTATCCATTAGGAAATGTCAAATGTTGTCTATCTTTTTCAATCCCTCTCTTCCTTTGCAAGCGAATCCATTTTTTTAAAATATAATATTGTCCGATCTTCTTGAATTTCAGTCTTTCTATATAAATAAATACCCTGCTTATCCACCTCTAGAATTTCCCATCCATTAGGCAATCCCAAATATTGTATATCTTTTTCAAATCCTTATCTTCCTATCCAATCGAACCCATTTATATATTTTCTGGAATATAAGATAGCCCTATCTTCTTCAATCCCATTTTTCGATCTGAATGAATCTTTTGCCTATCCATCTCTATCCCTTTCCATCCATTAGGAAATCCCAAATTTTGTCTATATTTTCTAATCCCTTTCTTCCTATAAAATTAAATATTCTTCTAACTTTTCGTATATTTGATTCAGCCCTATCCTTCAGAATCCCATGCTTTGCATCGACATGAATCCTCTGCTTATCCACCTCTATTCTTTTCTACTCATTAGGCAACCCAAAGTTTTGTTTAAAACTTTTTGCTAGAGGACTCATAATTTTGAAAACTATTTACATTTTACATATATTCTAGCCTGCAATGATGCACAAATCTGAAGACAACATTCAACGTCGATAAAAGAGGATCAAATATGTAAAGAAAAACTACCATGTTAGAAATAACAGTAATTATTGGTCGTTATTAATCGGCATATAAATTATTATTTTAGAGAATATTCATGTCAACAAAATAACACCATTTTTTTAAACTCTAAATATTTAATATAAACTAGCTTTGTTTTCTCATCGTAATACAAAAAATCAACTTCTGCAAACTTCCATGAAATTTTCTGCGCAGTTACATGCTATTAAAAATTGTATTTAGCATCTTTAGAAACTCTGAAATTACACTATGCAGCTGCGTGAATTCTAGTTGAGACTATGCGTGTGGCAGGACAATACTGTGCAGCGCTATGAAAAGTAGAACACTACTGCGCACCCCTAAGTATGGTAGAACCTAACTACGCAGTCTTCAAAATTTTACGCGCAGTGCTGCTTGTTTGGAAATTATATTAAGCTGTATTAGATACTATGCAATTTACCTTTGTAATCATGAATATCTTAGAAGTATATTGCGCAGTAATAAATTATTGAGAATTCTACTGCGCACTCAGGTTCGTGGCAATACATTACTACATACGCATCGTATGCCACATTAGAAAATTACTGCGCATCCCTACTTATACTAGAAATGTAATGTGCGTCCTTCTAAGTTTCTGTGCAGCCATATGTGATTAGAAGCTGTAATAAGCTGTTTAGGTACTTTGAAATTTAACTGTGCGGTCAAAAATATCTCAGAAGTATACTGCGCAGCCATGGGCGTTTCATAATAACACTGTACAGAGCAATTCACGTTATAAAGCTACTGCGCATTCTTAAGTATAATATAACTGTACCGAGGGGCTAATTGCTTCGTCAATCTGGTGTACACTCTCTCTGCAATTTTATGCAATCTCAGCCATCCTATGCAATCATTTGGTATCCCATGTAATCATATACTATACCTATAGTAATCTTATATTTAACCTAGTAAGAATGTTGAAATATTGGAAGAGTATATGTATATGCAAAAAAAAAGAAAGTAACAACGAATGATTTATTTGTTTAACGTCAGTTTTCAACAAATTTCATGGAATTTCATGGAATTACAGAGAAGTGCAATGGATTTTGAGCAATTTCGTCAGGTTTAATAAAAACTGCACAAGATTTTAATGATATTCACTCATATAAGGAGGTTTTAAGAGATTCTAAACGATGTGAAAACATCCCGATGGACTTCCACGAATTTAAGTTTTTTTCGAGGGATTTTAGAACATTTTCATGTTCTTCAAAGATATCAAGAAAGTTTAAGGGATTTCAAAGGATTTCAAGAGATTTGGCCAATTTTAAGGGATTTTAACAGATTTTAATTGATTTAGAAATATTTGAAATGTTATCAAGGTATTGAAGAGATTTAACAAGGGTTTCATGGATTTAAAAGCGGGTTCAAAGATAGAAAGAGAATTAAGGAGAATTAAAATAAATCGTTCTTTTGTAGTTTCTCTACTCTTACATTAATTCCTTCAATATTTTCGTAATCTTTTGCAATCTCGTGCCATAGATTACAAACTTTTTCACTAAATATTACGGTATGCCTCTCTCTGTCTAACTGTTGAGACTAGTTGAAGGGTCCGCTGTCTAAATCTGTTAACCGACATTTCAGAAATCTGACACGGCGATCCTTCGCCAAAATCGTTGTTATTTTTGCAATTTTCAATATTTTTCAAACTGTTGAATGTTTTTTCTTCATTTACTAGAGAAAAATAATACAAGTTAGTTTTCTAACACTTCAATCAAAATTGAACGTCACATGACAATTGAAAGCTATTCATATGTTATCTAAAAAGAGTCCAGCGGTCTAAACCTGTTATCTTCAGTGTTCTACCGTTGGTTTCTATTGTTTTCCGCGGGCTCACATGTTTCTGCATTGTTTTTCAAGCTGTGGGCAAGTTTTACATGTCAAAATGTTTGGAATCGTATAACAAGCAAAGATGTGCGTGCAAAAATTTAAAATAGTTTATTGCAAAAATGTGTGAAAAAAGACGTGAAAAATGTGCAAAAATGACGTGAAAGTAGCCACAACAAACTTTTGACACACACGGATTTCCCATAAGGTGCCATAAGTTGTTAACAAGTTTAGACCGCTGACCTGTGCTTTAGATACCAAAACGCGATTTTCGAAAATCCATTTACAAAAAAGTAAAAGGAATTTTGCCGTTTGGCTTGCTGGACATCAACTGCATATAAAAAATTTTCCAGAAAATACAAAAAAATCCATTTCGAAGAAAATGCCAGTTAATAAGTTTAGACCGCGAACCCTTCAGTTGTACTTTTGGTTACGGGTCGTGCGTGTACCGGACCAGCCTTGAAGGCAACCTGATCCGAACCAACCTGAATTCATTTTGCACATTACTAATCATATAAGAATACCATTTTTCATTATTTCAATAGATATTGCCAGTGTTTGAACTTAGAATACCATTGTTCAAATATTGAAATATGTGTAAGGATTTAGAGTTTTATCAGTGTGCAGTAAATTTAAAGAAGATTTTATGCAATCTAACTGTATGTTTATTAATTTTTATAATTTAAAAAACGAATTTTATTTTTAAATTATCTTTAATATAAGCATAAAATCATTAGAAAACGTGAATTACCGTAAAATGGCGTTAATCAGCTCGTTTTTCGGGGTTTTACAATAAAATGCACGAAGAAAATTAAATTAGGCATTATAATAAATTACTATGAACCACTTTCTCAAAACTAAAAAACTTCTTACAGAAATAATTCTGCAGGGCGAAAAATATATTGTATTTAGGTAAAAATATGCGTAAATCTGATTCGGGTGCTATAAAATATGATCTACTGTACACATTTCCACAAACTTTAGCAAACCAGATTTTTCACGAGTTGTTTCACATGACTTAACCATATCTCCAAAATTTAGTATATGAAACGAATAAACATTTTATTAAGTATAACTAAAGAAACTGCACCAAATATGATTTAAAATAAAAAATAAGATTTAAATTCTGAATGTCTGCTTTTTCCGCAAAAGTGGTGATTACATAAGCGTCGCTTCACAATGAATCTTAATTAAGAGTTGTATTTATATAACTATAAGAAATTATCTCATTCAGAAATTTTCATTACGCAACGGCAAGAAAATGTTTTACATTAATCGTCTTAACTTTTTAAGACATTCTAAGGGAGTCCTCATGATAAAACGACATATTGTATTTAACCAGACTGCATAGAAGGAAAACTCCATATGCTTCCTATTGAAATGGAAGCTGAGACAATGCGAGGAAGATAATAAAGTAAACATAAATTGTACCGTTTTTTCTGTGGACTTTTGGAGAATGGACGGAAGGTAATTACAAGGGTAAAGGGATACAAGCCAGAATTACATTGTCCAGTTCCAACTTCCGCCCACCGAAGGTCGTTTGTAGGTCCGGACAGACTACCTAAGGGGTGGTTTTTCGAGCAGTGAGCAATGGTCTGCTAATCCTGCATATACAGTCATACACTTAAAATACCCAACTCGACGAAAATAGGAGGGTCTGCCCTAGAAACGAGAGGGTCTAGGGCGGGAGACGTGAATTAGGCGAAGGGTCAACGAGAGCACTGATTTATGGCTCACTGGGATGGATAAGGGTTATCGGTGGTGATCACCAATCGATCCCTTAAAAATCTCCTTTCCTAAACTATGTTGAGCTAAAGTAAATTAACACAAGGGAATCGAATACTGACTGATTAACGAGATTCGTTCTTTTATTTCTGAAGGAAATTAAACGAAACAATTGTGCAAAATTGTCACCCTGTCACCAATCAAGATTTCACAATTACAATTCAAATAATAATTTGATACATCTGAGAATAAATTATTCTTAATTGTCAATAATAAATTATGATTGAAGCTATAAATATACATTTTTAAATAAAACAAAACAGGTTAAACAACCACCGTAGGGTCCTACTGAGAGCAAATACCATTTATGGAAATTACACTGGCTCCCGGTAAAACCATGGGAAATCACGCCTATGGCCTCGTATCATGACCAATATAAATATAGATTGAGCATTTAAGACATGTATTAAAATAATAAAAATATCAAAATATTTCGAAGATTTTACTTAACGGAATGCAAGATTTCAGAAGATTTCAATTGATTTTTAAAGATTTCAATTTCCAATATATTTCAAAAGAGTTCAAAAGATTTCGATAGGTTATAAAGATTTCACAGTTATTAGAGTGTTTATATGAGAGTGATCCAAAAGAAGCAAATGTTTAAATGATCATGGGCGATTGGAATTTCGAATAGTCTAGGCGATATCAGAATTTGCCTATTTTTTGTTTTGTTGTAGTCATTTAGCAGCTCCCTAAGAGCAATTGTTCCTTTTATGAAGTTTAACACGTACAAATCGTTCTTTTTCATTTTCAGAAAAATTATGTAACTTAGCTTTGGCTAAGTTTGTGTCAAGTGAAATTTGAAAAGAGTGTCCTTTAAATATCTTAGAGTGAATCTGGGAAAGAACAATTAAAATGGCCAATTAAACAATTAAACTGACCTTAACGGTAGTGGCAGAACAATAAGTCCTCAACACTCAAGTAATAAATTTTGAGGGTGTGTGTGCAGGAACGAAGAGCGGATTAGTGATCAGAGTTCAGACAGGTGAATACTTAGAGTGTATTACTTTAGAGTGTAACATTACTTTGTCAACAATCATAAAAACATTTGCGTCATCTGAAAAATGACTAAAACATGCCTATGTTATAAGAATTTTGAGTAGCTCATTAACATTTAAACATTACTTTTTTGGATCACATAAGTCTGATTCTGATTTTGACATTTGTCAATAATAAATTATGAATAAAGCTGCAAAAATACATTTTGAAATAGAAACTTAGAATTTTGCAAAGATGAATATATAGATTCACAATTTTGAAAATTTATTTAAATGATAAAAATACAAAAATATTTCCAAGGATTGACCAAAATTCCAAAAGATTACAAGAGATTTGAAAGATTTTACAAAGAGTCCAAGGATTTGGTATGTAGACCAAATTTCAAGAGCGATGAACAAAATGTAGACATTTTCGTAAGCAAAATGATACACACATTCGCAGTTTTATAATTAGGATTACTTATTTAATTTTCTCATATTTACATATGAACAATTTAATTTTTATTTCATTAACAATTTTTAAATTTTAAGTTTAAGCGATCAAAATTAAAGAAAAGAATACTGAAATGTTTAAAATATGTAGCATTCAAAATAGAAGAATTTCTTATTATACAATTTTAAACGGGATCTTTTTCATACAGAACGCAATTTTAAAATTTTAAAGCTGAAGCTTTTTAAAACCACAAGGCATCCGCAATCTTAGTTTTAGTTCTTATTTCAAATTGTTAAACTCAAAGATTTTACAAATTGAACTATGTAAAATTAAATATTGTATGTATTCTGATTTAAAAGTATTCTGAACTAAAAACTATTATGCAACTAATGTCACTTCCAATCGTAACAATGTAAAAAATTGTATCTATTAATCTGATGTTCTGTATTATAATATTATTTTCTATCGAAGAAGTGAAGAATGTTCTTAAATTATTGATATTCCATTTTATATAATGAAAATGATAGAAACTAGGTCAGGGAATTCGTATTCGAGACGAGCGCAGAACGTCAAACTTTTGTAGTTTTCTAGATTTGGCTACATAGGCCACATTTCGTGCCAAGAGCGGATATGAAAAGCCTTAAAATGATAAGCGATCTAATAATTGTATCATAACTGAACCTTTTACTCCACTTCTCAAATCTAGTTTAAAATTTTTAGTTCTTTGTATTTACCTGGAAGAATGTCTCTGTCTATTTCAATGCAATTTCATAAATCGATAAAACGCAGTTCTTCTGTGAAACGAGGGGCTCAAGCCCCGCGCAACACCTTTCACTCCTTTCCGCAGCGCGGCGTCAATTCTCGGAAGGGCTATAGCGGGAGCGCTATTGAATGATTTGACTGTATATGGAAGAATACCTAGAAACGTGCTCTCCTGGCATGTATTATTGTAGTATGGTAAAGGGGTAGAAGAGCTTAGCTAACAAGGGCTTGCTGGATCTCTGCGTGTAGGTCTCTCCCAGACCGACATCCAGTTTGTAATCGGGATAAGAATGGCCTTCGGCCCGCATAGCGACTAAGAAATATCCCTCCGTTAAAGTGATGGCCTACGAAGGGACATTCACATTGAGTGTCTCACTCAATGTGTTTGGAAGGTATCTTAACGGTCACTCGGGGACATCGAACGAGCTCAGCAGGAGCGGTCATTTTATTTCCTTAACTATTATGAGAACGAAATGAGTCCTAACAAAAAAAAAAACATAGGGAGAGTCGAAAGCGACCTCACAGGAAAGAGCATCTTTCCATGTGAAGATAAAAACTACTAAAGAAGCCTCAGAACATACGTTTGAATTAATGCCGGGAGGTCAAACCGGGATGAATGGATGCATGTTTCACATTCCTTCATATTCTTTTCACTTCATGCCTTAGCTCGCTATAATCATGGATGTTGATTTTATAGGTTGCCTCAAAATCCCGGTTTAGTGGACAAGCAATGTCGATGATATAGACTCGTCCGAAGTTTTTCTCGCGATGAGCTATTTCGAGTCGACTGGTTTGGATATAATGGTACGTATAATGCAATCCGTTTAATGTTAATACGTGCTTGCGAGCATTTCTGACGCAGACTCCCTATCCTGAAACCCAATGACGAATTCTTCCATTTCTGAAAAAAAACACAGGACGTCCTCTTTCAGCCAAATAGTGGATGCATCGCTATCTATTCCATGTTGGTCTAACGTTTTAGAGTACTCGCCGCGGATGGTTTTATGTCTCCATTGTGTTCCTAATTCCTCTATAAGTTTTGCCCTGATATTCAAGGCCTCTGGTGAGGACAAATTCAAGGACATGTAATCAAGATCCTCTTTGCAGATGTTGTAAAGCGCAACATCTCGCTTGCTGTTAAAGTAGACTGTACAATTTGTGACTTACGCAGTTTCTTAGAAATCTACAACACCCATATACCCCCTCTATATAATTCTAGAAATACCATTTTAACCAAACTTTTAAGGTCAGTGTTCGATCATTAGACGAGCCCAAAAGAGTACGCGTAAAAACGGATGGCATAAGTTTTGATTGTTCTGATCTCGTTTGCTGAGTTGAAAAAATTCTTCAGAACCAATCTAAGTCTTGTAGTGAAGAGAGTCATTAAGCTTTTATGAACTATCGTGAGCTGAATACCCTTTGATTCTAGAATATCTAGACATTTATATGACTCGCCTTCAGCCATTGCTTCGATGCAATTGTCGTTCGTGACCTCTAGATCTGCGATCCCTAATTCTCCTATAATCAGATGTACTGTTACGCATTTATCTAGTCCGAACTTCATATGGACACTATTAAAAAGACTGCTTTGCAACTCTAATTACTTCCTGAAGTTTCCGATTTGAATTAGCGTATAGCTTCAGGTTATCAATGTATAAAAGATGGGTCAGTTGACCCATGAAACCCATGAAACCCATGATACAACCTACTTAGTGCTTTGCTAAATAGGTTCAATGCTAACTAGAACCATAATGTCATAACCGTAACCCGAAAGCATCATCGCACCACTTAAAAAGTCGATGATGCGTGAGCAAATTTTGTATATCTTTAGGACTTGAAGCATATATTGATGTATCTCTCAAATATCAAATATCTCTGTTGGTAAGCCAGATGCGAGATGTTCAAGCTCGCTGGGCCCCAAGTCTACCCAAACATTTTTATCGCCCATAAATTCTCAAAAGTTCAAAGAAAACAGCTTCTGGACGATTATTCAACATTTAACCTTGATCCTTCGGAACGTCAATCTAACAAATTAAAAAATATCTTTTCGGGCGAAAAAATGTTCGCTCGCTCCGTATACGGTGTCAAAAGTAATGGTTCACATTTAAAAAACTGACTATGACGCAGAGGTCACAGTTATTAATATAGTCAGATGACCTCCATTTTCCTGAACAACTTTTGTCCACAGAATTTTTTCGTATATCGCTTACCAACGCGTGTCAATTAAAATGGCCAATCCGGTATATAAAATACTTGTAACTTTTTCACCTGAATAGTCAGCTCTATTTCAGGATCATTGCTTGCTTTCTCTAGTTGAAACTGCGCAGCTTCTAAATTGCTTTTGTTTCTTTTTTCCCAAAAAATCCGACCAATAATCAAGTCATGTCTTCTAATTGAGGGTCTTAAGTGCCTTGCTAGTTATTTTTCTTTACAAACAGTTCACGTTAGAACCTCCTTTCATCTGCCAGAAAGGTTCGATTTTGCTGCCTGCTTGTACTACTTTTCTTGTACCGACGTGACGCAGTCTAGCAGTAAGTACGCTCATCAAGTCTCTAATCTGATCCAATTCTATTTTTATAATGAGTCAATCGACCTAATTTGCGCCTTACTTTATGCCATTTATATCCAACTTGATTTTCTATGGTGGATCTCGTTTGATTCCTGGGGCACATATTGCATTTGTAGGCCTACACTGAGAGACCTTTCGTTAGAATTAATGAAATAAATAAATTAGACTTTAGTGTAATATCGTTCCAAAACAGGGAAAACCGAGGTTCTATTATATTCATTCGTAATTCAGTACCGAAGTTTAAAATCATCATATGAGTATTTAAAACACGAAGACGACAAAGTAGTATTCTAAATACGAAATATTATGAATCTCCACTTCAAGAATTAACACTATCAAAAAATGATGTTCTTTTTAGTGAGTTTTCGAAAAATAATTTGAATAAAAGAATAGTGAATAGCATAATGTCGAAAAAAGTATTTTAGAAATTAATATTGTCAATATGAAGTTGACCGAAATCTGAGACGCATATCAAACTATGAAATCATTATTCTTAATTTTTCATATAGTTTCTTTTGATCGATTTAATTTCCTCGATTGTTTCCGGCATTTTCCGATGGAGTCAAAAGGTTATGATTCACAATATTTAAAATAAAATTTAACTCTTTCTATTTTAAATTCATTCATGTAATATTATATTTAAAACATTAGGAATTGTTTAACACGAAATTTATACACTAAGGTAATAAGATTTAATTCAATGAGTACAATTTATAAAATATTACATCTAAATACTCTCAAGTTTATTATACTGAGTTACTAAGATATCAAATTAGAGAATGTTATTCATACAAGAATATTATCTGTTCCGATAAAAAATGTATTTTATAAAAAATCAATTTAATCATTGAAAATCATAATGCCCTGAGTGTTCAAGCGACGCCGCTTAGCCAAGATTTTTACCAAATATTCCATAATGTAAGTTAGCCGTGGGTTTAGTTGTTAGGATTTAGTTGTTCCATCTTCTGAAGGCTAAATCTTTTGGTGGAGTGAGTTATTTTTCATATAGTCGTTTTAGATTCTCATATGCTTTGTATTACAATTTAAAACGATGTTTTCCCTCTTTCAAATAAATGTATGACTATCGTTTTAACTTCAATTATTAACCTTGATATAGTGAATTTTTAATTCTCGCAAGTTTGATAAAAGTTAATGCAACATCCTTTCCATTTGTTCAAACAAAACTATTAGTTTTGACGGCCGAAAGCCGCTATATTAATTTTTGATACGCAAGCCCTGTTTTCCCTGCTTTGAAACGATATTATATTAAATTCTCATTCACTTTTATCATGTATTCTAACAAAAAGTCTCTCAGTGTAGTTGAGCGGCGCAACGTTTTAACAGCTTCCATAGCTGCACAATACACAACAGTTTGAACCTCTTAAGACAGTTCAATCAAAAGTACTACCGAAACATGCTACCGAATTTTCAGCATTACTATCGAAATTCAAAGTATTACTTTCAAGTCGAAACAAATTCTTATTGTTTCATTGAATATTCATTTGAATCATAAGTATCTTCTTTTGGGTGAGCCCGAAAGTGCGTACTTTTGATGCAACAGAATTATTTTCTCAGTGCATTAGTGCATGTAGATCTTTTGTGATGTACATCTTGGGCAGAAAATGTCTTTGTGTTGGTTCTACATGTTTGTGGTCTAGTAAAGCACGACTAAAATTCCTTTCAAGATGCTGTACTTTTTCTGAGATTTCACTGTTTACATTAACATTATTAATGTCCGGATATGTTTCTAGTGCATCCGGTACTTGATATTCATATATAATGTCTAACCTATGCCTTCAGTTTCAATGGGGTCTTCGTTTTTCACACCTTCAAGAGGGAGTTCATCAATCGGAAGCTGCTATTCTACTTCCATCCTCTGGCTGAATCAGGTTATCTGCCTCTGGAGGATATAGTGCTACTGGATTATTATCAGCTTCAGCAAGAACAATAATTGCCGCTCCTTTATCGTGTGATGCAGCTTCCTTAAACTGATGTTCGATATCGACGTTTTCTACACCAAATTAGGCAGCCGTTTAATCAACATTGTTCGGTCTTCTGGCATGAAGAGATTATTCCATATGTCCTTCACCTTGGCGATAAGTTTTTTTTCTGAAATTTCCTGCATGTGAGGATACATTGCAGCCAGCTTCATCCAGAATTCGTATCCCTTTTGGTACATTGTTTCATAATTAGCACTTTTTATAATAGAGACGCACCATGTTCTCTTTCATTGTGGTATCCCACTTGATGCTCTCGAACAGTATTTCTCCTAATGTGTACGGCTCTAAATTTCTAATGCTAGCCAAAGCATCCTGATCAGGCACAGTTGATGTTCCACAATTTACTGTTTGTCGCAGATGTTGTTGCTAAACAACATCCAGGAGCGCTCCGATGATCCGTGGGAAGCAAAACCGTTTTAAAATATTTAAAAGACTCTTCATGATAATTTTTATGTTCTGGTGTTCCTCTTGGTCCTTTTCCTCTTCATCTTCTGCATGTCTGGCATGGGAAAATAGGTCAGAAGTAGTGCTACAGACAACATAGAAGTCAAAGTCGTGAGACCCCGACGCTAATGCGAGAACAACTATGGTAGGGCTGCTAAAGTATCATTAAAGTCCTTTAGCATGAGTACACATACCGCCAGACGATTCCATTCACCGGGTATGGCCCTCAGGCTCTACCAACTCCTATGGGCGATCGTGCAGAAGCATAGAAACTAAAAAAAGCTGTATCACCGCTAGATGTCGCTGTATGTCGGTAGCTCTACGCACTTGACGTCTCTCGTCATGGTTGCGTTAGTTTCCCTTCCCCTGTCGTAAATTTTATCGCTGTTGCACTCAGTCGCACTTCCATAATAACCAACCTTACTTACACAGTGAATGACAGCTTGAAAAAACAAAACTCCGGTTGACGTGACGAAAAAATATGGAACAAAATATATTTTTTATTCAGGGTATTCTAATTTGTAATTCTAATTACGTGATATTAATTGATTAAATTATTATTGATTACTATTTACTTGGTTGATGTAATTCTTTTAAGCACCAATTTGAAAAAAAATCTCACATTCATATTTTTAAAATAAACAAACTTTTTAAATCTTATTTTCGTTGCTTCGTTTAATTTCTTGTAAAATTATACTTCAGAAAGAAACAAATGCGAAAATAAAATAAAAATATATAAGGAATAATTCTTTTGACTTCATGAATATTTTTATTTGATTTTTGCATTGTCTTCTTTACTTTGATTTAATTTTCTATTCAATTAGTTACAAGTCATCTGGATATTATCTGGACGCCATCTTTTATCTCATCTTAATGCTCTATGTCACCGTTTGATGGCTCCCTTGCTTCATCATATTTTACCATTGAGTTGGTAGAGCCTGATAGCCCTATAAAAAATTTTCTTTTTCTAAGGTGGGCTTAGAATCACTGTATGAATTTAGTCACAACCTGTGATAACCCGCGGCTGCATCCGGCTTTATTAAAAGTATTTGCATTTGTTTTAACGTTTGGTCAGTGATAGGAAAACACAATCATCCTCGCTGTCAAACTTCCTCAGGGTGCTCAGTACTTATCTCCGCATTAGATACGTGAAGCTATGATGAGCATGTTCCTCAGGGTTCTTAGTATTTTCCCTCGCATTCGACAGGTAAAATACATCTTGAAGAAAAAAATGAGGTCGCTAAATCTACCAGGTGTATACATATGAAACCGGTATTTTTTCAAGAAAAAAACACATTTATTTCAAGAGAATGATAACAAATATTTTATTCAAAGTATGCGCC
>NC_046663.1:105835103-105843081 GCF_010883055.1 Belonocnema kinseyi | reverse complement strand
AAACGATTTCGGTGGTTTGCCGCGGTCAGCGTCTCTCACATAAAAATTGCCACTTTTGAACTTGTTAAACCACTCATTACACTGCGTTCGACCAAGAGCATGTTCTCCGTAAGGTTCGAGAAGCATTCGATGAGATTCTATCGCCCATTTACCCAAATGGAAACAGAAAATTAATGCTCCCCGCAAATCGTTGTTTGAAGGCACGTATTTCGACATTTTCAAGAGCGAAAAAATCACGATGTCATATGAAACTTGAAATGTTTGGTATTGGATATTGTTGACAGATGACAATACGCCAATTAGCACAAATGGTAAGTTCCGACAGTGCCTACAAGTGTGCCTACTGGCCGCTAAATGGCAATACCGGTTTCATATGTATACACCTGGTAATAGTTTTTGAGCCAGGCGTGATAAAGGAGTGACATCCATTTTACTAAATGCATAAGGGTTTCCTTAGAAACCCTAAAAAATCTATCCCAATTTCAAAGATTTTAACTTGGAAATTATACCAATTTGAATCATTTTCCACCGAAAACGATAAAAATTCGAAAACTTTACAATTTGAAGGTCTTTCACTTTGGAAATATTTGAAATTGGAATGCTCTTATTCAGAGAATCACAAATATATTAAAACTTTAATTTTTAAAACAATTAAATTCTAAAAGTTTTTGATTTGGAAACAATACAAGTTTAAAACTTTCATTTTGGAAACTAATATTTAAGACTATAAGCCTCCAACATACAAATCGTCCATGTGGTTAAAATTCCAGTGATTCTTAAAGCATTCCTTTTTTTCTGTGGTTTCAAGAAAGCATAGCTTAAAACTTAATTTAAGATTTTAATTGGCAAACCATTCACGATTAGACAGAATTTTCATTGGAGTCATTACGATCTGTATAGAATCAAAAATCGAAAGCTTTTAATTTGAAAATTTTTATAATTGAAAAAGTATATTAAAAAATAATAAGAATGAAATAAGTTGTTATCTCGAAAATAATATTGAATCGTCAAATAAAATCAAACTAAATTTGAAAGCTTAGAGTTCGGTATAATTATGAAATATCATCCTTAAAAAATTAGCTAAATTGTGTAGCTCTTAATTAACAAACCCTAAATTTGATTAACATCTTCCTACAATCTTTATTATAACTGAAACAAAATATGTATATTGAAATAGATTGGTGCGTTTTAGCACTCCACAAAATGATGAAATCTTCTGAAATCTCTAGAAATCCTTTTAAATCCTCTCAAATTCCTTGAAATCCCATTGACTCCTTTCAAATACCTTTGAATTTTATAAAATTCTTTGATATCTCTTGAAATTTTCTCGAGTACTTGAAACCCCCAAAAAAATTGTTTAAATCTAATCCTCGAAAATTTGTGAACGATTGCAAAATCCGCTGAAACCTGTGAATCTTCTTTAAAATCCCGTGAAATTTAAATAAACTTATCCCTGAAAACATTTGAAATCCTGTGTTTCCTTAAAATTCTTTGCAATCCTTTAAAATCCCATTCAACTTTGACCCAATCTATTTCGAATCAGGCAGGTTCTAAACTGCAAGTCACAGAATCTCTCAGGAACAAAATTTGCTGTTTTTAGAAGAAATTAGGCGATACGTATTTTTCAGATTCGCAAAAAAAAATGTCAACAAAATTACGCGTACATTTGACCTAATTTAGATTTTTATTGAGATCTTTCTGATTTTAATAAATTTTCTTGACTTCTTTTGAAATCCGCTGGACTATTTAAAAGAGGTTGAAAATGAACAGCATGGTGGCGGCTTTTCCGTAAACATTAGAAGTGGTTTCTTTTAAATAACTTTTGTTGACAGGAGAATTTTTAATCTCATAAACTCGAAGCATTGAAGTATTTTGATACAACTTTTTTAGAAGTGCAAAATTTTACTTAAAAATTTTTTCCGTATCTGTCATTTTCTGCGAGAAAAATTAGAAAATTTGATTTTATGAAAAAAAATCCTTCTAGACTTAAAAGTTATTTAGCCCACATAATATTCACCATATATCTCCCTCATGAACGTGACAACTCAACAAAAAGTAACAAAAAATATAAATGTGGGTTCTTTGAAAAAATCCCCTTTTAATATTTTCAGGAAAACTGCAGCGAATTCAAGTAAGCATAACTTCGTAAACACCTTTTTTTTGCAAATCGGAAAAATACGCATCGATTGAGTTCTTCTAAAAACAAACATAATTATGCATTTCGTCCCTGAGAGATTCCGCGACATGAAGTCTAGAACCTGCCTGATTTTGAAACATATACGGTCATTTACATCTAATTAGATTTATTGAAATTTATTCGCAGTCTTTGAAATCTCGGGAAAGCACAACAAATTCGAAAAAAAAACATTCACTGACATCCCTTTAAATCCACACAAGTCGCGCGAACCTTTAGAAAAACTTTTTAATTTAAATTCCCATAAAATCCGGTTTGAAGTAGACTGAGGTCCCTTGAAATCCACAGAGATCCATTTAAATCCTTCGAAAATCCTTAAAATAGTCTGAAATTTCTTTAAACCTTTAGAATATTTAAAAGATTTCGAAATGTGTCAATTTCTTTAAAAATCGTTGAAATCCCGTGATACTGGTTTACGTCCGATGTTACATATAGTGTAGGTTGATGTTGCAACATCATATAATTATGCCTAACTAACCCCTCGAATAGAGTCTAAATTATTTTCAAGAATAAATTTAGTTTAATATACCCAAAAGTATGGTTTACTCTTCAATCAAGGGAGTTCGTGAAATCTGTTATAGTGCGTCAAATAATTGTGATTTAATCATTGCAGCTGTGATGTTACTTTGGAGGAATTATAATATTTTAACCAACGAGAAATCGTTGTTTAGGGATACGAGCAAAAGTCTGAAAATGGAAAAAGGGGTGCGCGAATCTTCCATGGTCCCTTAGCTACACGCGTTGCGGCTCCCCATAGGGCAGTACTCGCAATTAACGCGGTAAGACTGTAGTAATGGTGGTGCATCAAAGACTGGGGGGACTGAGCGAAATAGCCGACACGACGTTTGGTTATTTGTCGGGGATATGAGTGGGGGACTTCAGGGTAGATTTCTTCCGGGAGTCAGAAGTATGGCTTAGTCACCGTTTGTCCATTGTAGCCCTGTACCAGATAAGTGCACTGCCGTGTAGAACCTGAAAACGCGACCTGGAAGTCCATCCCTACATTTATTCGCTCCCTCTCTTCCAATGACACACGTCATTTCATACCAAATACACTCTACCGATTTTTTCAGTACATTTCCATCGAAAAAGTATTCTATGGCAGCTTCATAAATATATTTCAGACATTAGTTTATTTTTCTGCAATTGAAAGGAGATAGTTAGAAGAAGTACTTAAGCATTTATATTAGGAATAATTGCAAAAACAAAATCCGGGCTATTCTTCGAGACGAAAATATAAAACTATTGAAAATTCGAAGTAACGTTATGAACTTAGATAACATTTAGAAAATTTCCTGATGCTAATTTCACATTTTCCCTCCTTTCCTCATTTGGCTAAAAATACTATTACTTGGTTGATAATTTTATCATTTTATTGAAAAGGCAACTATTATGTTGAATAATCATCTTTTTGGGTCAAAAATGCAACTACTTGGTTGAAAATTCATGTAACTGGTTAAAAACTCACCTTCTTGTTACAAAATTAATTTTCCTCTGCGAAAAACCTTGATTTTTTGTTAAAAATGAAACTGCTTAGTAGAAAATTATTTCTTTTTCGTTAAGCGTTCAACTATTTTGTTGAAATATAGTCGTTTTTGGTTGAATTAAATTGTCTTCTTTCAAATTAAAATATTTTTTAGTTAAAGATTCATTATTTCAGTTAAATATTTAACTACTTGGTTGTAAATTAACTTGTTTGCTGAAAATGTAACTGTTTTGTAGAAAACTCGTCTTTTTTATTTGAAAATTCAAGAAATTGATAGAAAAGTAAACTATTTGGTATGTTTGGTAAATAATTGGTCTTCATAGGTAGAAATTTCAAAGATATATTGCCGAAATTCGATAGAATTTCCGTTGAGAATTTCGTGCTTCTTCGATTAGATATATTATTATAGAGATATAGTATCATAGGGATAAATTCTCTATAATTTCTCATAAGGTTGTCTTTGTACATAGGGTCGTGAACCGCAAGGTCAGAAACTTTGACTATTTATTAGAACCTAAGTTCTGAGTTACTTAATGAATGGCTCCAAACTAAATCGAACCTCTTTTCTCATAAAATAACATTGCTTATAAACCTATTAAAGTTTAAAAACTAATCTTGGAAGTTACGAGAGTTTAAAAATTGAAATAAACTAACGAACTGAACGAGCGTGACTATAAAGACTTACGTTCGTCAATATCTGTCCAGTTTGAAGATCACATTTTAATTTTTAATTTTCTGTCTACCCAACCATAAAGCACTATTTCCTGTACTAAAATGTGAATAAAAGAGTACTGGTTAAAGGACAACATGTTGTATAAGTTGGTGCAACGTCACTTTTTAGCCAGGGTGACAAGGTAGAAGATTCGGATCGACATACGCGAAGTCGCTGTGAGGGGTCGTTTTGAAGAAGCAAGAGGAAGAAGAGAATTTTCTTTTAGTAGGGTGTGCAGGCTGTAGACTGCAGAGTGTCTGCTGCTACTCTGAACTATGCTAACACTTCACGCTTCCCTTTTACATATTACCACTTTCTCACTTGAAACTCTCTTACCAACAGCTTGCGTATTGCTTGACTCATAAAGTATATACTTACATTCAGCAATACACTAGTAAGCACAAGTGAAATGGAAAAAGTTTCTTGCCCTAAGAACCTAAGGTAAGTGAAAATAATACCAGAAACGACACTGGGACTTTTGTTTCAGGAATTAGGTGTTCTCAGACCTACAAATAGGACAAACAGTTTGGAGAATGTAAAAGGGTCAAAAGGCCAAAATCATCTTCTAGGTCGCAAGGTAACTTGAAAATTTTATTGTTTCAAGTTCGGATTCTCATTCTTTTAATGTAGAGATTTTTTAATGGAGAACATATACCCTTATTGATTTGGAATGAAAATTCACGAGGTCTGTCCGGAAAGTATCCGACCTTTTAGAGTACTACGAGTAAGAGGTAATCCCGGTTCAATAGCAATAATATCCAACAGCTGATTTATCGAATTCTGTTTTATTTCATTTGCGTCTTGAAATCCGATTTCTTTTAGAGAATACTTCAAGTTTAGAAACAGCCAGAAATCACTGGGAGCCAAATCAGGACTGTGTTGCAGCTGTCGAAGTTGTGTAAGGCCGTATTCCACCACAAATTTCTGAATAAGATTCGCTGAATGGTCAAGCAGGTTCGTTGTCGTCGTAAAGGACCTAGTCACCACTTTTCCCCAAATCAAAACGCTTCTTTGCCTAAAATTTTCGAAACAATACTTTTAAGAATCCCGAGGTTTTTCTTTATATGTCCTACTGCAGAACGACGATTTTCATTAATGAACACTCGCGCTCGTTCCACTCATGAACTCATCATCATATACTGTCCGGATCAAAACGATGGTTTCCGAACATAAATGGCCGAGTTTTTAGCAAAATTTAATTCACACTTTTTGTTCAGTACCTTCCGTCATCCTGTAATGCGAAATGTACGCGATTAGGCGTTTGTGCAACTGCATACACTAATCGACTAAACGATCGCAGGTCCGTGTTACTTAGTAGGCGGTAAATGGTAAGCCTAATCGTGGACCTAAATGAAAAATGCCAGTTTTTGACAATAAAACAACTAGATACAAAGTTATAACAGGAGGTCGGACACCTTCCGGACAGACCTCGTGATTTTTTTCAGACCTTGTAGCTTTCCAATGAAGCCAACCGTAAAGGATTTTATTTCTCGTGTAAAAAAATACGTCTGAGGAAATTACTTTTAACAACCCAAAATGTCAGAGGCTTTTACTTCAGATACACTGTATTGCCTGAATACGCAAGAAGTGAAATTCTTTATGAGACATTAAATGGCGAAATAAGTATAAGTATAAAATGTCTGAGAGTTTATACTTTTCACCTCGTGGTGAGAAGATCGTTGAAATTTCCAAGCCCCGAGAGATTTACTTTCCGCGTTTCCACATTTTCTTCAGACTCGAGGGATAAGTGAGGACCTCGAATGTTTCACCATGAATATTGCTCGCTCCGTAAATCAATTCAGAAGCGTTTGCAGAAGAGGGCTTCTCTAAGTGCACGCTTCATTTTGCGGATCGTCAAACTGAATTCTTCAAATTCTAGATTTAAAGTCGAAATGACGAAAAAACTTTAGGAAAAATGAAGTCGACAATCAATTAAATTTATTATTTACCAAAGGGAACAAAATGTAGAGGAATAAAATAGAGACCATTATTCAAATTGTTATTTTATTATATAATTATGGAAGTTCTTTGCATATCCATCGTGCACAAAATAAATTAAATTAAATTTAGATCTTGCTAACTACAAACTTTCCAATTTGGATGCATCCAAAAGCTATAATCTCTTAAGGCCATGTGATGAGTGGGTTTTCACACGAGGCAATACATCGAGTTGAAAATTTGAGATACTAAATAAGAAGCACTAAGAAATTAGGGTTTGGTCCTAAATGTTTTAAATTATTTAAAAAGCAACAAAAAAAATTATTTACAAAAAAAACTTTTTCATAATTATAAACATTTAGGACCAGGTCCACTTTACTTAGTGCTTCTTATTTATTATCTCAAATTTTCAACTCGATTAGGAAATCAAAAAAGTTTTGGTAAGGTAGGAATCTGGTCACTTGACCCACTCATCACAAGACCTTAAACTTCATTTTTTTCAGATGGGTTAATTAGGAATGGAAAAACTGATAAAATGCGTTGTTTTTTTTCAACATTTAAAACTTTTTTATTATACTTGTATTTAAACGAGTAGAATTCAAAATTAATATAATTTTCTAATAAAGAAAAAGTATCCGGATTTAATTGATTTTTTAAATAAAAAGAATTTAATTCTATAAATGAGGGGCTATTCACTCTGAAGTCGAACGTTTCGAACTTAGAATTTTTCATGAAGTCTTAACGAAATCACGTATAACTATGAAAAGCATGAAATCGTAACGTTGAAGTCGTTGTAGCAATGACGAAATCAGTAAACTATACTTGAAGTCGTAAGGATAAGAAAAGAGTCGTCAAACAACGTAGTGAGTCAGAAAAGATGAGCGTAGTGTCGTGCGAAGTCAGTGCCGAGTCAGTGCGAAGTCAGAACGAAGCCATCGAGGTCGAGGTCGAGTGGTATAAAAATAACCGAAAAGGACGTCACGCTGCAATGTACAGTACGCGCCGAGTCAACCCGAGTTATGAAGGTAGGACGAAGTTAGAACGAAGTCGACAGTTATCGCATGAATTAATCGCAGTCAACTAATGAATTCAAAAACTAGGGTCAAACGAAGTCATGAACGTAAGATTGAAGTCACCCGACATTGTTAAAATAACGTTACATTGACTTCAGCGGACTTCGAATTGAATAGCCCCTCGTCTATAAATGATGAAAATTTAAGAGCTTTAAAACTGCAAATTATTCCAAACGATTTGAATCTGTAAACTTTTAATTTATAAATCTTAAACTATAAAATTTTGCTTATAAAAATGATGGATAATTGGAAAATTTATATTAAAAAAAACTCTAAGCTGCTGAAGACTGATGAAAGATTAAAATCTTTTGATTTCAAATTTTTGGACTAAATTATTTACGATAATTTTAATACGGTAGGCTTCCACCTATTTTAATGGCCGCGAAACGTACACGGCAAATTATTTAAAGGCAGTAGGGGCCCCCACCTTTATCACGAGTCACCAAGATATTTTCGTCAAGCGTCGTTCATTGACCCTCAGTTTTCGAGATATTCTAACCTAAAAGGGTCAAAAACCCGTTATTTTGATGTGTTCGAGGCCCCGTAACATCGCGAAAAAAATTTTTTTTTCACAA
>NC_046663.1:105818266-105835003 GCF_010883055.1 Belonocnema kinseyi | reverse complement strand
GTTTTTTGCACTTTTAGGTTACAATATCTCGAAAACTGAGGGTGATGGAATTTTTCTGAGGTCGGATTCGGATTCAGCGCAGCAAAAACCTTCGGGTATACTGGGTCTGGTCTCTGGTTCCGGACCTTTGTCAAATTTTGTCGGCCTGTGTAATACAGATAAATACACCCGACTTTCAGTGCTTCTTGGTTTTGTAAGTCCTAGAACTGCTGGCCCTCGCAGTTTCTCAGCTCAAGGAGCGGGTACTCATATGCCAAGATTAAATGCTAGTATTTTTCCAGGGTTTTTGTTGACATAAAGACAATTTTCTAACTAAAAATCAGTATAATCGAAACAAAAACGACTAAAATATTTCGCGGAATAATGAGTTTTGCAGCATGACGCCGTGGACGCGGCCATGCTTGGATAGGTGGAAATGGTTGGAAGGTTAGCATTGTGCTGGACATAGGAGTGCAGACAACTTGTTAAAGAAAACGTAAAAGTAAACCAAATGTAAAAATAATTATAATTCTTAAATTAATTTTAAACGTATAGGTAGGTTATACAGGTCTGAATATAAATATTTGTTAAAAGTAGAATGTATTTCCTCAGTCATGTTCCATTCTTTTGTCGATTCAATACTTTTCAGTGTCACGAATTAAAATGAAATATCCAAAATTTTAGGTTAGTGCAGTGGTCGGAAAACTTTTTGCCCATTTTTCAGGTAAGGGCAGCTTTGACCCAAGAAATTTTTTTCGCCTGCCGTTCTTTGTTCGCCACGGGATACTCAATGTGAATAAAAAGCTACAAATGAATTTTGTTTTAAATTCTCATATTAGCGATTTATAAGTCTTGAATTCGAAATCTGTCACTTTTTTGCGATTAAATACTTCTAAACTTGTACTTGGGAAGTAAAAAATCAATGATTTGATAGAATATAATGAAAACTCTATTTTAAACCAAAAGTGTTATAATGCATTGAATTGTAGTATTTGAAGACGCTAATTTTGAAATTGAGAACTTTGTTGTTTTGAAATTTAATCCCCGTTACTTGAACTGTTTAAAAATGGAAGCGTCCATGGCGGGTTGGACCTTTTTGGCGGCAGCAGGTGCTGCCACGAGATTTTGACTCGACCCACCGTGGCAGCTTGGGCAGCCGCGCGGCAGTAGTTTGCCGACCACTGGGTTAGTGTATGAGATTGGGTACTCTCACCTCAAATTTCTAACAGTTCATTGTATTTCGTTACACCAAAAGTTTGTCAATCTACAAAAGAATGGAACATGACTAAAAATAGTATATTGTGCTACGAGTGGGGAAAATGGTCGATTGTGAACGAGCCCTCATTTTAAGCGCGAGCGAAGCGAGCCCGGAAAGAATGCGAGTTCATAATCAACCACTCTCCACGAGTGAAACATACTACTTTGTCCAAAACCTACGCGAAAAAGACGACAGATTTCGTCTGAAAATAGTGGACAGTGGTATACATTGACTCTGTTGCAAAGCGCCCATCTAAGTCGTAGATGACGCTACTTGACAGCTTATTCAATCAGATACTCACGCCAGAACATCATTTTCACCCACTGTTCGACGTATTTTTTCCCAATTTTTACAAAACTATTTTCCAATGCTCACGTCAGCGATTGACAAATTTATGGCTTCCTTTTAGGTTTAGAATATTTTCTCAGAAAAGTTCTCTGCATTCCCATGGAGCTTATACAAAAACATCAATTCAACCCAACCTGATAATTCTTGCTCTTTCCATTGATCTCAAAATTGTGAAAAATTACAAAAAAGAGATGGACTAGTCCCAAAAATTCAGAACGACTAGTTAAATACGCCTAGAGCCAAGCCTATAAAAGATAGTTGACTATTGATCCCGAATTTCGAGACAATGAAACACTTCGAACTTTTTAACATTTTTTTTTAATTGTTGGCAATAGATACTAAAGGGTAATCTATAAATAAGTAATTTTTTCAATATGAATTTTTGCCTGATTACGCGTGAATAGCGTTAAGCGGTACTTACAGTTTGAATCAGTATTGAATTCCACTTCATCTTAAAAAAATTTACACTGATTTATCGAGCACTTAGAGCAATTTACGGTCGGAACAATTAACCCACCGAATGCACTATTTCCTATATCATCCAAAAATTTGGAGACATTGTACCGAAGTCTTCTGCAGATCTGGAATGGGTGAACCAGGGAGTCTTCATCGCGAGGTGTAACTACTCTGGGAAATTGACGGAAGTGGGACTTAAACTAATAAGTGATCCTTCTAGGGGGTAATAGAAAAGCCTCCTGGAATATCGAGGGCGCGGGTTCTGATCCTCCCAAACTACGATGTGTTTACCGTAGCAAGGGCTGAATGGCATCAGGGTTAACAAATCCTTGAACACCCCAGCCTGCTCCCTCAGTTGAGGTGGATAGGCCGGGGGTGATGAAGGAGATGCCTTAACGGAGACTTTAAAATACCAGGTCGAGTATCATAGTATATAGACCCGCCCCCTGCGTTTGGGGCTCTGCGGTCGGTGTTCCTTCCTTCCCTAGCTTCTCGTTCTTGGAACCTCTTCTAATCCACCGCCAAAAGTGGAAGACACCCTAGGTGGCTCTTCATCGGAAGCGGTGTGAATTTCTGATAATGATAGCGACAATCTTGTTGACACGGTAGAATTGCAGCTAGCGGGATTCTCTGTAAGGAAGAAGCAACGTAGCGGGACAAAAACAAAGAGAAACTACAAAGCGCGGCTCGCAGACAGCAGTTTAGGTACCCCACAGATGGCAATGGCTTCCAAAACTTCAACTGGAGAAATTCTTTATACTTATCCTATAGGCAAGAGGAGGGAATCTCCAGAGAAACTTCTCAAAATAGGTAACCGAAACGGCAGAAGGCGCTGAAAAAACAGGGCCTCACTTTTGCTTCAGATTATCCTGGAACCTGTTCAACTTTCGAGGAGTACGACAGGCTGAGGTCGGGGACCATTGTAGTGGAGGCTCCATACATCTGGTCGCGAGACTGGATAGTAGAAAGAACTCCAACGTTAGGTCTAAAGAAACCTAAGTCTGATGGTACGGGGGACGGAGTGTGTCCAAAGGTACCGCAGAGCAACCGTGCAGATCCCCAGCGTCCCAGACAATCCTATGACCGTTCTGAGGTGCCTAAGCTTGAAGAACCTAAATCTGCGAACCGATTTATGGAAGGTGTATTCCGACAGCTAGGGATTCAGGCCGAAGGGGAGAGGCTGGATTCTAGTTGTTTGTCTCCCTGAATACTGAATCAGAACCCTTGCGGCTCTGGATTACCGACCCTATCTGAAGGCGGGTAGGGATACCTTTCGGGTGACCCAACTGGGATCTGTAGGGAGCCCAGAAGTGTTTGGAGGTACTACGAATTGCCCTTTCAATGTCTGAGGCGGGAATCCTCTTGATGCAAAATTAATTTGCACCAGAGCAAAGGCGTCTTAGTGGTTCTGACCAGGTGCATGTCAGAGGCACAGACATGGCTTGCCCTAATCCAAGGACCCTGGTTACATAGTGAAAGTATTAGTGACTTGTCAGTTTGTGGCACCATATACAGGGTATTGTTGCCGCCGTGCGAGAAATCCCGAGGAATGGGACGAGACGGGCCTAATCAATTCTTTGAAATATTTGTGAAATATTTTAGAAATCAGATGTAATAAGTTCAAAACATGAAAATATTTTAAATATTTGTGCAATACTATAAATAGATTAAAATCTTTGTGAATTTCTTGAAATCTTCTAAAGCGTGTAAATTCCATGATAGATCTTGAAATTTATGTGAAATCATTTTAATATTTTAAAATTATAGCAAAATCCAATTTTTTGTGTAACTTTTAGAGATGTTTACAAAACCCGATCCACTTCTTTGAAAAAGTTGTGGTCTCATTATGGTGACTATTAAACAAAAACAACATTCACGATCTTTCCAAAATTCTGCGATTAACCTTTTTTCTATTTTATTCTGACTTAGCCTTACTTTCAGATATGAACGTTATAAGGGCCCCCAAAGAAAAATTGTCAGTGATAATGCGTTTCCAAATTATAAAAATGTTTATATACATGAATATACAAATATACATATATGAATATACAAATAAAGATACATGCATTTCACATGAGTGAATTATAAAATCGACTGTTAATTAAGCACTTATGACTTACAACTGTGCAAGTAGTTAGGCACATTCGATTTTATAAATGTCTCGACCAATATATTTGAAATTGTACATCGAAAAATAAAAAAATAAATTAGTGTTAAATTCTGTTATCTTTACATGACTTGAAAATATACCTATATTTTTACCTTTTTATTTCATATATTCTATGCTTATAATTGGTAGAATAAATATATCATTGAAAAAAATGATATACTGATAAAGTGAAGTTAAATCTGTGAAATGATGCCAAAATAATCGTGTTTGATATCAAATAATTCAGTAATGGACAAAAAAATATAATTTGTAAGCGTTTTAAGACCTTAACTATTCATTAAAGAACGCTAATTAGTATTTGCGTGACAGACTGGCAAAATAAAGCTCCTCCGAGCTGCCCGCTCCACCAGAGCACATCTGTTCCATTCCTTGGAAAAACCGAGGCAAGAGCGAGTAAGGACGAGGCGGGACGAGGAAGAAATTGACGAGACAAACCGAGGAATGGGGTCAGGAAAACGAGACGGAACCGAGGGAATGAACGAGACGAAAGCGAGCCAGGCTTGGTATTTCTCTTCTCGGACATCACTCATACAGGGTCATTTTTTTAACTTAAAACTTTCAAATATCTCGAAAAATAGACACTCTATGAAAAAATGTTATGAATAAAAATTTAATCACTCTTAGGAGTACATACACTGGTGTTAAAATCGGTTCCCCCACACCGTCCCCTGGGGGCGGGGTAAAGTTCGAATTCTTAAATGGGAACCCCTATTTTTTATTGCATATTCGGATTCTTTGGACAAAACTGCGTATGATTTGTCTAAAACAGTTTTCTCGGTTAGCCATAGATGGCGCTGATCGACGAAATTTAATTTTTCTTTATTTTACTGTTACTGAGAATGCACGCTTACGATTCTGCAATACATTAACAATAACAAATACACCATTTTCATTATGACATGACTGACCACAAAGAAAAAGAATTTTTCAAATCGCTACAGAATCGTTGAACGAGTGAAATAAAAACTCGCACATAAAAAAAATACATCGCGAAGAATATAGGTAGAACTTCCTTCTTTTTGAAGTCGGTTAAAAATAAGGGCAATAGAGCTTCGAATCTCTTTGGTAATTATTATTTTGAAAAACGTGCCAAAACGTATGGTCGTTCTTGAGAAGTAATTATTAAGTAATACGTTTACATTAACAGTGTTTCCTGAATATTCCTAAATTTTACCTCTGGCATTATTGTAGATTGAGGTCAGTGGAGGCTGTTGAAACATTACGAAAGTGTTTACTTTTTTCTTTATTTAAATACAGTAAATCAGAAAAAATACATTTAAGACAAAACTCATTTTAGTTAGATCAATGATTATTCCGAATACTACTTTACAATGGAGTATCTAACCGTACGAGAAAAAATTCAAATGTTTCTGGTGTGTGGAGAAGCTGGAAGAAATCTTGATAATGCTGACCATGGAATAGTTAATCGACACAACAAGCACTACCAGAGTATTGAAAGTCTGCAGTGGCTTCGTGAAGTCGAACACCAGCGTCCATGGACTGCCAACGTATGGTGTGGAATAATTGACAACAAACTGGTCGGTCCCCAAATTATCAAAAGTAGCTTGAATGGATCAAAATATTAATACATTTTGGGAAATGAACTGCCAATATTGCTTGAAGTCTTGAGCTTAGATATACGGCAGAACATGTGGTTTCAACATTATGGTTGTCCGGCACACTATTCAGTGGTAGTACGGGAAGTTCTTGATCGTGATTTCAATGGTCGCTGGCTTGGTAGAGGCGGTCCGAAAAATTGTCCTGCAAGATCGCCAGATCTTACTTTACCAGATTTCTTTTTGTGAGGCTATCTGAAAGACAAACTGTACAAAGAAAAACCAACAACACGTGAGGATATGATTGACCGAATTACAAGTGCATGTGCACTTGATGATTGACATACTAGGATTCACTTTATAGCTTGAGCGCCAGTGCAGCTTCAAGAGACTTCCGATCGTTTTTAAAACAAACTAATTATCTAAAAAGCTAGTGAATAAAGTAAAAAAATAATAAAGAATTACTTAGGATTCTAGCCTGAAAAATGTGTAGTATACATTTTTTTGAAAGAAACTCGTACAGAAAACGGAATGCAAAAATGTACTAAATACCTAACAAATGAACCACATCTAGTGATATTCTGAATTTCGATTTCCTTGTTCTTTTTGGATTAAAATGAACGATATAAAAGAGAAATAATTAGGACGATATTTACACATACATTTTCTCAAACTTCTACTCGTGTGAACCCGTTTTTACATCATATCCGCGGACTAAGACAAATAACTGATGAGATAAGGATGTTATAAGTTAATTTAATACGATGCTTGAAACCTTCTGCGTTGATGTTGTAGATATACAATTACGAGCATGATGTAGCTTGGAGCTCGTCTTGCGTCCACATTGCCTGTAGCCGAAATCACAATAGAATAAATAGATGCATGATTCACATTCCTCCATTTGGTCTTAACGTCATGCTTCATCTCGCTATACTTATGGATATTGGTTTTTTAAGTTGACTGGAACTTTCGGATAAGTTGTCAAGCAATGTCGATGATTTAGACTCTTTCACCTTGTTTTTTTTCGCATCATGATGTCAGGTCAATTGGCTGGGATGAAATGATCCGTTTGGATAGGAACATCCCAATATAAGATGTAATCTTTGGTTTCTAAAACAGGGTTTGAAATGTATCTATAGAAAGGTATCCATTCTTTTAAGAGTACTGGGTTTAGAGCTAGTTGTAGATGTATAATACCCGCTCAACCAAATATTGGATGCTTCACTATCCACTTCATGTTGATCTAATATTTTGGGATGCTCGCCGCGGATACCTTTCTGCCTCCACTGTATTTTTAATTCCTCTATGGTTTTTGCCCTGATATTTGAGGCCCCATGTGATTACAAATTAAAGGACGTGTAGTCAAGGTCCGTTTTACAGATGGTGCTGTAAAGCGCAATATCTCTTTTGCTCTTAAAATAGCCTCGAAATTGTCTCAATTATGACTCACACAGTTTTTGGACATCGACAGCGCCTCTACCCTTTGTTTTTCGTGATAGAACTACCCTTTCAATTGCTAAATTATTATGGTACATTCGGTGCTTCGTGAATTCTGCGCGGACTAATAAGCTATTATCAATATTACGTTTTATTGAAATTTTACTCAGCTGAACCCGGTGATACGTCACAGCCACGGATTAAGTCTAGTGACTGATGAGATTAGAATGTTATAATTTAATGCAAATAATTTAATACGATGCTTAAAACCACCTGCGATGATGTTGTAGGTATACAATTACGAGCAGCCACGAGCGTTGGAGGTGACAACAGTCACCTCTGGATGCTTTTTTAAAGCTACCATCTGCCACTCCACGGGTTCTTAGTCGCTCGTTTGCTGATGGTAAAGAAAATTTCTTGCAATGAGACAGATTTTTAATAAAATCGCCTTCTGAGCTGCTGCCAATACTCTCCTGACTCCTAAATGTTTAAGATGTTTAGTGCATCTTGCGTGCACATTGCCTGAAGCAGAAATCACAATGGGATGAATAGATGCATGATTCACATTTCTCCAAACAGGCATTGGAATGTATGTATAGAAGTGCATCCATTCTTATTAGAGTCCTAGATTTAGTGCAAGTTGTTGATGTATAATGCCCGCTTCATCATTATGTCTGTGCGTATATTCTTTCTGAGCCATTACGCGACAGCCATAAATAATGTGCTCGATGGATTCGTTGGTATCTCATCATACACAGAAAATCGCCGATCCTCCAATATACACTGAAATCGGTGTTCAACAGAGTTGTAAAAAATTTGAACCACACATGTTCATTCGGAGAATCTAGGGGAAAAGCATCATTTAGACACTGTTTTTTCTCATCCAGTGCAACGTGAAGTGTCGTCTACAAACTGTAAGTCACCTGTCAAGATCATTTTGTCGGTCGTTATTTGAGTGAAACAGATGTTAATAAGCAGGTAAGTTATAATAATAATTACCTAACTTTTTATTTCCTCTCATTTACCAGCGACTAAATAGTCTTGGAATAAAAATAGTACTTGGCGTGATGTAATATCCAAATGTTAGGTTAGTCAAAATCTACTATATGAGATTCAAAACACCAAAGCCGGGATGTACAAACTATGCCATGGCCGTCTGCATTGAAATTGATGCCTGGTCGTTAGAACAAATTTCCACTAGATTTTCTGCGGAATTTCAAAGGTATCTTAGATATCTAATCTTGCAGTCGGTAGTATCATACATGAAAGATAAGGTAAATACCATTGTATAATAAAAACAGAAATTTGTTTTTCGCGATGAGTAGGGATGTAAATTTGCATGAAACTTTAGCCTGATGAAAAGTTTCATGAAACAATGGGAGTTTCGTGAAAAATAGCAATGTTTTAAATATAGCGGCGGGAACATTCAAATTGATAAGATAAGAGCCTATTAGGTATTTTCACTTCAATAAACAGCTAACTTCACTTCGTAGATTGCTGAGGGGAAAATAAGGGAACAAATGTATGGGATTCAGTTCTTTTTTGCCCTATTTTGCTAACATTTTCGTAAAAGGTAATTTTTTTCTGTATAAGTGTAGTTAAAAAATAGTTTTTATTTTTTAATTACTATTTAATGAAATAATAAAATAATAATAATGTTGATTAATTACAAATATATTACAGAAATAAAGTTTTGATCCATTTTCCCCCCTCAGCTTTTAACAAAGTGAATTTAGCTGATGGTTGAAGTGAAAATACCTTATTGAGGCTTTCATATCCCAATTTTTTTCTGACGGCTGATTTGATTTATTTTTCCGGTTTGTACTGTGGACCAATGATACCAATGTTGGCAACCTGAGCTACTACGCTTGCGTTAGGGCTGATCGCTCATTGGACGCACTTGGCGCACGATTCAAAATTACATTAAAAAAAGATTCTTGTAACTTAAGCAAATAATTATTAAAATATCCACAAGGATATGTACAAGTTGTGTAACTTTGATTTCAGGCAAAAAAATACAACACATATATTATATTAATAACAATTTATTTTCAGTAAATCCCAAGATCAAATTATATTTTACAAAACGTTCAATTTAAAAAGAAATTTCTTGGAAAAGTGATTGAAAATAATTATTTATAAGTTTTTAATATTTTGTATGTATTTTTCTGGGAATTCCTATAAATATATAACCTATAAATACATAAATTATCACGACTGCATTGTAGTGATGCTTTCTTTTTTGTATATAAAGCGTCGTTTTGTCACGTCTCAATCGAAAAGAACAATCTGAAATTTTGTTTTGGATTATTCAAATATTATCACTATTATATTCTGCAATTAGCTTCTATATATCAAGCTGCTGAAATATCATATGGTATTTTAAAAAAATGTATCTATTAACAAATATTTTGAGAAATATTAGTCAGTCTTTCAAATTCAATGAAAATAAACTGTTATTCATCAAATATATGTGTTATAAATTTTTTCTTGTCTGAAGTCAAAAGTTACACAATTTGCATACATTCGTGTGTATATTTTAATAATTATTTATTTAAATTACAAGAATTGTTTTTCAATGTAATTTTGAATCGCGCTTCAAAAGATAGACAACCAGCGCTCAGCCCTAACGCACGCATGAATGAAAATTATTATCATTTTATTCTTGCATTAAATAGTCCCTAAAAAAGAAAAACTATTTTTCATTGCACTTATACAGAAAAATTACTTTCTACGAAGATATTAGAAAAATAGAGCAAAAATTAACCGATTCCCATGCATTTGATCAATTGTTATTCCCTCAGTATTCAACGAAGTGAAGTGAGCTAGTGATTGGAGTGAAAATACCTTATTGTATATGCAGACGGTCATGACTTTTTCTACACATCCCGGCTTTAGTTTAAATGTCGACGGGCATGACTAACCTAACTTTTGGAAGTTGCATTAGGCAGTTATAATTTTATTCTAAGTGACTGGTACGCCCTATTAAATGAAAGAAATTTGGAAATTAGGTAAATATTGTTTCAATTAGTTTCCTTATTAACAATTATTTAGGCTAATATCGCAAAGCGAATAGTTGCTTTGACACGTATTCAGGTGACAGACGGCACGGTTTAGAACTCCACAACTCTGCATGATCCAAAATTCAGTCTCCAAATGATACTTTCCCCTAGATGCCCACATGGGCACCTACGTTCATAGGAATACATTTTAGACTTGAAAACTCTCTCAAATGATCATTGGGAGCCCAATGAATTTTGAGCTGCAACAAATTTAACACCAGCGTTTTTCTGTGTAATCGGCACCGGTCAACCATGTTTTGGTGTAACACGTGTTTGCGATAATTCCTGGTGCTGACAACTTTATTTTGTATTGCAATGACGAATACTTGCGTCTCTGGATACAGAACACCCTTTCTTAGCCAAATATTAGATGCCTCACTATCCACTTCATTTTGATCTAACGTGTTGGGGTGCTCGCCATGGATGGCTTTCTGCCTCAATTGTATTTCTAATTCCTCTATGGTTTCTGCCTTGAAATTCAAGGCCCCATCTGAGGACAAATTTAAGAGCATGTAGTCAAGATCCGCTTGACAGATAGTACTGTAAAGCGCAACATTTCGTTTGCTGTTAAAATAGTCTCGCAACTGTATAACTTGTGACTCACACAGTTTTTCGACATCTACAACGGCCCTACCCCCTAAATGTCGTGGTAGAAATACCCTTTTGGTCGCTAAATTTATGTGGAGCATTCGGTGCTTCGTCATTTCTACATTTCTACATTTGCTACATTTTCTACATTTCTACATTTGCCGAGTTGAGAAAACTCTTCATAATCAATCTGAGTCTCGTAGTGATGGTAGTCGTTAGGCTTGTCTTAACTGTCGTATATTGAGTACCCTTAGATTCAAGAATACCCAAATATTTATATGATTCGCCTGCAGCCATTGCCTCGATGCAATTTTCGAACTCGTTCTCTAACTCTGCGGTTCATAATTCCCCTCTGATTAAATGCACTGTTCTACATTTATCTAGTCCGAACTCCATTTGGATATCATTAGAAAACTGCTGTGTGACATCGATGGTTTGCTGCAGTTTCTAGGCTGAACTAGCGTGCAACTTCAGGTCATCAATTTAAAGCAGATGGGTCACTTGATGACCATCCTCATTATCATGAATTCTGAACCCATGAGACATGCTGTTTAGTGTTTTGCTCAATGGATTCAACGCTAAACAGAACCACAGTGCGTTGAAGGAGTCTCCTTGAAATATACCCGTCGTCAAGACTATTGATCTAGTTATCCTTGGTTGTCCATGATCAATATACTTGATTCTTGTATCCAAGAGCCTTATCGCGTGGCTTAGGAAGTCAATAATGCGTGGGCAGATTTGGTAAAGTTTTAAGACTTCAAGCAAATAGCCATGCGGCATGGAAGGAAACGCTTGCTTGTAGACAATGTATGCCATGTGTAAGTGCTTTTGATGCTTACGAGCTTGAGTCGTGGCAACAGCGTCTATAGTGACTAGATCTTTACAGCCTCGCGAGTTTTTACAACATTCTTTTTGTTCTTCTTTAAGAATGTCATTGTCGTCGCAATGAGAATATACCTTATCTGCAATGATAGCTGTAAGCCATTTATAAATTTTTGGAAGATAGGCTATCGGTCGAAAGTCAGATAGATTTTGAGCCTCTGGTTTTTTTGGTAACATATACGTAGTACCCTGGAGCATAAAGTCTGGCATCCGATCTAGGTGTTCAATGATCTTCTGAAAACATCTTGCCAACGCAAGATGTACATTCGTCAGGTATTTGTACCAGAAGTTGTACACCATGTCCGGACCTGGAGCTTTCCAATTACTTGCCCTTTTCAAGACCGCTGAAACATCTAAAGCTGTGATGTTTGTCAGTTGCATTTCAGGGTAATTTCTTGCCCTTGCTTCCTCCAGTTTGAACCACGCCGTGTCCAAGTTGCATCTTCGTGCACTACTTTTCTTGTACCGAAGCAGTTTGACAGTAAGAACATCAAGTCTCTGTCGTCGAGAATCTAAAATTTCATCCAATATGGCTGGTGGTAATGTCTCGATGTGCCGAGGGTAGATGATTTTAGTAACATGGTTTATCAGCTTTCTGGTTATATTTGCTTTTTTATAATAAATTAATCGACCCTTTTTGCACCTTACTTTGCTGACATCCATATCCAACTTGATCTTCCATGGTGGATCTCGATCCCTTGCTGGGACAAAAGCTGCATTTGCAGACCTAGTTTTCCGACCCAACGTTCTAACTGTAGCCACAGCTGCACAGTATACAAGAGTTTGCACCTCTACGCAGTTTGTGCTACGTTCAAATACGTAGGTAAAACCTTGCTGTCAAGATGTGCTATTAGTGCACGCAGATCATTTGTGATGTTCATTTTGAGCAGAGAATGCCTTAGTGTTGGTTCTACATATCTGAACGCTAGTAAAACATGCCCAAAACTCCTTTCCAGGTGCTGTAGTTTTTCTGGGATTTCCCTATCCACATCATCGTTAGTAATATTCGGATGTGGTTCTAATCGATCCGGTATTTTGATAGCAGCTATTTCAACAGTCGAAAGCAGTCTGTTTACAGATATGGAGCGTTTTAATCTGCCATATTCTGCTCATTTATTTTTGTGGCTTGCTCTGGGTATTTGAGTAAGAAGAGTCTATGATGTTCTTTCCTCACACTTTGCCCACATTTCTCTGCCAAAAAATAAAGGCGCATAACATCTCTGTTCATATAGTATGTCCATTTTCGTCGTTTTTTTGGTTGCTGAACCTTTGCTTCTGCCTCTGGTTATATAAGGTCATCCACCTCTGGAGGATATGGTGGTGTTGGATCACCAATAGGTTGAGGAAAAACATCAATTGCGAGATTGTGTAGCCTATTCCATTGCTTCTACGATATACACCAGCTTCTGCGTTCTCCTTGTTTCTGGAGCCATCTGTAAACCAGTTGTCTCGATCACTGAGTGAACATTTTGTACCTAAGCATGCTCAGTGCCGGCCTCCTTGCGATGTCAATTGGTATTAACATTACTGTCGAGATACTACTATCAATTACCATATTTAATCTCCATGCTGCCTTCACATCCACGGTCTTAATAGTGAGATGAAGGGACTCCAAACCTATTAGTGCCTTCAGAGCCATCGTGGGTGTCGACCTCGAGGTGCCAGTAATACCTCTCCGAATCACTCCCCTGATCCTTTCTAATCGAGACTTCGCAGGAGACAAATCGACCAGACTACCGCCACATGGGTTAGCCTGGGTCGCAAGATCGCTTCTTGCACTTGTTTTCTAGATGCTCCTTCCATAAAAGCTTTTTATCCAGAATGACTCCTATATATATAGCTCATTCTTGGATTTCCAGTTGTTGAAATCCCACTTTCAATATACTTGTAGTTCCCCGCTTATAACTTCTGGTGAATACAACCACGTCCGTCTTACTCGGATGCACCAATAGTCTAGTCTTCTTGCAACACGAATCAACTGTCCCCAGTGCTTGCTGCTTTACTCCAAAGAGTGCATTCAGATGCTAGCCGCGTACGATAACCAGTATATCATCCACATAGCCTATAACGTGGTGGCCCTAACTAGTGAGCATATGAAGCAGTTCATCCATTACCAAGCACTACATCATGGGCGATTAAACACCTTCCTGCGGACAGGCCGTGTTAACGGTGCCACATAAAGTGGTTTCACCCTTAGTGGCAAGTAGGTTCCTGTTGGCCAAAATGTGGCAGGTCCATTCCACGACTGCAATAGGCACACCATGTCCAATAATGGCCGCCCTGATCACCTGTCCAGAGGTGTAGTTGAAAGCTTCTTCGATGTCGATAAGAATTCCAATCGCGAGGCCTTTCGGCTTCAGTTGTCCTTTGATTAGGTTTACTGCTACACTTGGGGTCGTCTCGGTCGAGTGACTAGCCTTGTAAGCGTGTTGCTCCTTGCGAAGTGGCCTACTTGACAAGACCTTATCGCGGATTTGTCTCAAAAACTTTTGTATCACTTTCTTTATTTTTAAATTTTATTTTTAAAATACAACAGTCTCTACGCTTATATTGAACATGAGTAAAAGTAACTTTGATGCTAACCCCTTCGTTGGCAGAGAGAATTCGACAAAAAGTGCCCAAAATGGCAGGAATATTTGTTATCCTGAAAATTCGTATCCTAGGGTTTTTGGCGTCGCTGAACCCGAAACTGAAGTCAAAATTCAGAAATTCAAAATGGCGGTTCCAATATGGCGGACGAAAATACAAAAAACGGCTTGATTTCGATAAATCTTGGCACTTACGCTTTTTGGGGTCGCTGATTCCGAATCTGAAGTCCAAATTTAAACATTTAAAATTGCGGACGAAAATACAGAAAACGTCTCAATTTGGATAAATCTTGGTACGTAAAAATTGTAAAATTCAAAATGGACAGACTAAACCATACAAAGTAGATCCTACTGTTGGCTTCGTAGAATTTACTAAACGGAATTTACAAATCGAGCTGTTTTTTGTATTTTCGTCCACCATTTTAAATTTTCAAATTTAAGCGACCCCAAAAACCCGCAAGTACCTAGATTTATCAAAGTCGAGCCGTTTTTTGTATTTTCGTCCGCCATATTGGATTCGCTATTTTGAATTTTTTGAATTTTGACTTCAGATTCGGGTTCAGCGACCCCAGAAACCCCCGAGCAAGACTTAAATGCAAAATCGGATTAAGTTAAATAGAAAAAAAGATTGATGCATTTTGCTTCAATGCCACACAAGGCACGAACAATATTGACGAATTTTGCGTCAGTGCCACACAGGGCACAACAAATTTTGACGTATTTTGGGTCAATGCTAACGAAGGGGTTAAATAATGGTTTAATATTTTATTCTAAACTTAAGGCTTAAAAAAATGCTTTTTTTCAATTAATTTTGATTCAGAGTTCCAATAATACCCCCACCATACTCACTGCATTCGCGTAAACGGAACGCGAAGTCAACTGCCTGAAATGCTTAAAAAAAGTCTACAGAAAAAAACTAGGGAGCAGTTTCATTGGCTGTCGAAGTCTTAAACGCGATTATCTCCAAACTTTTTTTCAATGAGTTGAAAATCGGTGTAAACGATTACTCAAAAACTATTTGACTGATCAAGGTCATGAGTGGCATAAGTTTTGTACGATACTTATGTCCAATGGATGAACCTAACAAATTTCTAACCATCCATAAACAATCACGAAAATCGACTAAGACTTGATGTTCTATAGGGAGTGCCCCCTTTTACTACAACATAAACACTTTTTAACACTTTCGAAAGGTTATTAAACTCGCAGTATTTATTTTTTAAATTGAAATTTATCACGTAGGATTGATCATCTTTGGAATTTTCAGAAGTTAAGCCCCTTTTTCAATTTTGGATGCAGACATATCATAAACTGCACATTTGAGGTTTTCTTCATTTTTGAAGATGAATATCTTGCAGGGAGCAGCATTAAAAAGAAGCCAGGGTTTAAAATATGCGGAACAGTTCTTTATTTAATCGTTTTGAAAGTTTCACGCTATTTTAAATAATGTTAAATACGTCTAATTTCATTCAATTCCATTTCAAATATTGGATTTTTGTTCTTTTTTGTTCTATAATTCACATAAATGTTATAGTCAAGGTTTGAATTTTGTAAAAAAAACAGCAACTGACTTTGGCAAATTAAAATTAAATGAACCTATTTACTTCAGATTTATTCTGGAATTTATTAAAATAATTACTTACTTACTAATTATATAGTAGCTGCTTCTCCTTCAAAGCGATTACAGTTGTAACGTACTTGAATGCTATCAAGGCAAAGGAAAGCTTATCTCGAGTGATAGGATCGATCTGCCATATCATTCGCAGGATTGATTTGAATGCTCCATCAAAACGATTACCTTCCCGATATGTACTCGTGGTTGACCTATTTTTCTAACTGCTTATAATATTTCAATTATCAAAATAGAAAAGCAAATATATCTTTTAAATCTAGTGCTGAAAATAAAAAAGAAAACCTATTAAATCTTAGCCGTTAATATAATAAATCATTGTCTACTAATTTATTATCTAAAGAAATATGTTCTATCAATAAGAAGTATTTAAATTTATTAAGAGATGTTTCAAAGAAATTTATTTTCAAGCTTTAAAGAAGCTAAGCTATAAAACTCTGTACTTTGTCAAATGAATTAATTAAAGGGGCCACGGCATAAACCTCTTAACTGACATTTTATTCGATTTTTTATTTATTTTCTCGAACATTTTTTATGTTCAGTTAATATCCTACAAACGAAACGCCAAAGTTTTTTTTAGTTTTTTTGTATGGATTTTCGAAAATTGCGTTTTAGTATCTACATTAAGGTGCACGGTCTAAATCTACTAACTGTTTATGGCGGCTCATGGGAAATCCGCGTTTTTTTCATATACAGTCTGTCAAGTTAAAGCGTGGGTGGCTTTACTCGCAGTCGGTAAGGTGTATCGACATGATTTTGGTGTCAAAATATTAAGAAGAGCTC
>NC_046663.1:105812851-105818166 GCF_010883055.1 Belonocnema kinseyi | reverse complement strand
AGAGGGAGCTCTTCTTAATATTTTGACACCAAAATCATGTCGATACACCTTACCGACTGCGAGTAAAGCCACCCACGCTTTAACTTGACAGACTGTAGGCTCAGCTTACTCGCAAAACAGGGCAGTGAGGCACATGGCAATGTGTGTGTATTTAAGTTTATGTGTTTTTCGAAAGTTATTTGCGGCTACTTTCACGTCATCTTCGATTTTATCGTATACAGATCGCTGTAAAGACGAAGGTGAGTGACGCGAGTCGACTACTAACGCTTAATAAATTTTTGCAATAAACCATTTTAACTTTCTGTAGGCATATTTATGTTCGGCATGCGATTCCAAACATTTTGGCACCTAAAACTTGCTCGTAATTTGAAAACTAACGCAGAAAAATGCGAACCCGGGTAAAACAATAGAAAAATCAGCGCTAGAACACTGCAAATAACAGGTTTAGACCGCTGCACGTCTTTTAGATAACATATGTTTATCTCTGACTTGGTATATAACGTTTAATTTTTATTTAAATGTCATAAAACTAACGTGTATTATTTTTATCTTGTAAATGAACAAAAAACATTTTACGTTTCAAAAAATAAAGAAAATTGTAAAAAAACAGCGATTTTCCTTCACTGTGTAAAATTTTTTGAAATGTCAGTTAACAGGTTTTGACCGAGGACCCTTCAATTATAAAAGCGCCAAGTAGACATTCGAGTCACCTGAAGCGAAGGCATCAAAGCTCGGGTGTTCTAAAGGCCGGTAAATTGAACTGATTAACTCTATTATATCCGCTCAATTGAAAGGCGTATTTAACTGCATTATTCAGCGAGTTGGTTCCATTACTTTCTGATGATAAATTCATTACATTATCCAACAAGCGATCTTAAGTTCATGATTTGAAAGAACAGACTCATTCTCAACAGAGAGCTACTTTGCATTATTTGCATAAGTACTCTCCAGAGATTTATTATAACTTAATGTTTCCAAGTTTTTCAAATTTAAAATAATTGTTTAATTATCCTCTGATGTATGATAAAAAAAGTTTATCTAAATGGATATATTCGATATTCATATCTTCAGGCACAAAATCGAAATTTGAAAATCACGAATATTGTGAAATAAGTTTCGAAACGAGATATTATTCATTGAATGAATTTCTATGAGCATAAGTCACGTCAGGTCATGTAACTGATAGAGTTGAAGGAAGCTATATTAGTTTTTCAAAATAAGAATCTAGCGCAATCATGAGAGGACTTGAAAATGTTTTTAAATATATAAAACTACAGAAAACATTGAGTAAGTCAACATTAAGCGTCTTACACTTCTCGGGCACGTCTCAGCCCTGGAATTCTAGAGCTTGACACTGCCATAATGAAAATTAAAACGACGCTACTTGTCCCATATTTGGTACGTGGAAATTTATTTTTTTGCAGAAATGCACGAAGAGACATTCTCGCTTCAAGTTGGACATAAATGAAACCCATATGAGGGAAAATTAATCTCTTTTATAAAATGCAATGAAACTTATTAATGGTATGAATTCCATTATTTTAATTATGTTCAATTATGAATTTCATTTTCACTTTAAAAAATTAATATCAAAATAGGAGCATTAAAATACATATTATTTTAATTTGTTTAACAGCTATTGGCTTACACATTTGGCTTTTTTTATGCTGCATAAGAATTAAAACTGTATTGAAACATAATTCACTTTGTTTCTCTTATATATCACTTTTTTATCATATCAAAAAAGCATCATGATTATATTATATATGATAAAAACGCAGATTAATATCGACGCGAACGATAATAAAAATTAGGAGTGAAAATAAGAAACTGAAATAAAAAGATCTTTTACTTGATGCTGTTTCTAATTTACAGAGTTTTGTTTGTGCACTGCTGCTACCCCAGTGTTCGTATATGCGGTTTCAGTTATTTGTCGGATCCCGTTGTTTAAAGGCCTGGGGCTCCCCTACTGTTTTCAGCGATTTCCGTTCTGCCCTTTCAACCTGGCTGCTACACATCGCCTTTCAACACGAACACGAAACGCGATTTGGCCAATTTCAGATCCAAATTGAAAATGCTACTCTGACTACAACCTGATTATTTTCAAAAGACGTGAGTAAGTAATTTTCGATTGAGACTGCACTTTAAACGTATCAGTACCATAAATTAGACAATATTTAATAACAAACAAAATTTATTCAATGTTTCAATTTTAGACACATTGATATGCTCATTTTGGAAAGAGTCTCAATCAATCAAATTTGTATGCATCTAGGGGACACTATTCTAGACTAAATCACGAAAAAATGTTAAAGGTTTTATATAGCTTCTAGTAAATTATTGAGAATAGTAATTTATGACGTCCCAAAGTAGTTTAAAATAATTGTTTACGTTTCAAATTCTTTTTAAATAAAACTTCAGTTATGTTTCCTAGTGATGTATAAGATCAATCGGGTAGATTATTATCACGTTCGATTACCGTGAATATGCGGTACCTAATAAATTCAATAACCTGTGAACCCTATGACCAAATACCCGTAAACACTTGAAGGCCATGTGATGAGTGGGTCACGTGACCAGCTTCCTAGCTTACCGCCACCTTTCTTATTTCCTAAATTATTTTCACACGAAGCGCCACATCGAGTTGAAAATTTGGGATAATAAACAAGAAGCACTAAGAATGGTGGGTCTGGTCCTAAATTTGTATAATTATGTAAAAAGTTTTTATTATAAATAATTTTTGTTTGCTTTTTTTATCATTATTAAATTTTAGGACCAGGCCCACCTTTCTTAATGTTTCTTATTTATTATCCCAAATTTGCAACTCGATGTGGCACTTCGTCTGAAAATAAATTGGGAAATAAGAAAGCTGGCTGTAAGGTAGGAATATGATCACGTGACCCACTCGTCACATGGCCTTCAAATATCTATATGATGACCTGATTTTTTTTTCGGTTACACAAAGGGGATCCTATTTAAAAAAATCGGTAAAAATGACCATTTAATGATAAGAATTGTTTAAATCATGAACATTTTTTCTCATTTTTGCAAACATGACAAGAAAAAGTTAACTTAGGGCATTTTTAGTTAATCCATTAAAAATAATGAGACTATTATTACAAAAAAGATCGAAATGCGCATTTGCTTATGCAAAATTTTCCAAACAATTAACATTGATTATTATTTTGAAAAATAATAACAGTAAAAAATCACTGGCAAGACATTTTTAGTCCAATATGTGTAAACAATTGAGTCTATTCATGGAAGAATGATAGCATGAACATTTGTTTATAATAATTTTTTATATAAATGGAAGCCTCCATTCCATACCACTCCATGTCGAGTTTGGTTGCTGTATAACTTCAAGTCATATGCTTATATACAGGGACGAAACAAACGCGACGTGGAGTGGTATGGTAGGGATGCGTAGAAATACATTTTTTTTTGTATAATTACAAAATATGACAACATCAAGTTATTGAAGACATTTTTGCGTTCATTTTAAATAGATAAAAAAAACAAAGCTCTACCTATCTGTACCTATAATATAATTCACCTATGATTTTTCAAACACAAATATTTTTCCATTTTTTTCATCATTCTTGGAATATATCAAAGTGATTTAGTTGTTGTAACTTATTCCGAACCTACAGCACTTTTTCAAATGTTAAACTTAACTTTTTAAGGCAGTAAGATTTTACTTTTACGTTATTTACTTGAAAAAAATGTTGAATAACCTCTTTAAACAAATTTTGAATTAAATTTTCTGAAAAAGTGATCAAGATTATGTTTTTAGATACAAAATCATGGTGAGCCATTCACGAAGCGTAGGTAGAAAATGCGTGGAGATGCAAGCACTGTTGGGTTGAAATTAGTCGAGACCCACCTCGCTTTAGTGACAACAACCATGAGCAATTCTATGACATATCATCTGAACAGTTTCATCTGTTATGAGAAATGTTGATACAAATTCGTATATCTGTTCTCTTAGGTGTTCAAAGAAAGCCCGTAAAAATAATTTTTGGAAATTTCAAAACTAACGGATATCCCATTTTTATATTTACAGGGATTTTAGAGCATATTGTAAGCTATCTACAAAAATTAAAATTAAATAAAAAATGTATTACAAAAAAGTCAGTTGAAACCTTTATTTTTGAGAAATAAAAAAAATTAAAATTTTTTTAAAACATCGTCTCATTATGAATAGTGTGTAAGAAAAATACATATTAATATCATTAAAATCACCAAAGTTATAAAAGTTTACAAAACGTATCATAAATTTTAATTCTGAATAACTCCTAAGTTTCTTGAACTTTTTAAATATAGTTTTTGGGTTTCTTTATAATCCAAGAAGACAGATACTGGGATTTTCATGAAAATTACTAATAATACATAAAATTCTTCCGAAGATTTGTCATGGAATTGCTCTGATGCAAAATTATATAGAACCTGCAACTTTCGTTGAGCGAAAACTCCCTGACTCTTTCAGATTTTCCATGATATTTTCTGATTTTCCCTGACCATTATTAGGTTCTCAGGAGCTCAGATCTGTCGCCTAATGTTACAATACAGAGCAGAATGAGGATGTTCGAAAATCCAAAGGCAAGAAAAGGAGATACTAAAGTACATATATCGCAGTGCAGAATAGAAGCATAGAAGACATAGAAGCAATAAAACATCCTTGGTCTCAAAAGAAAGGGATGATTTTTGGACTTACAGATAAATTATCTTCTCTACAATTTAGAAAAGAGAACATCGAATTATTGAGACAAACTTTGATTAATAATGGCTACCCACTAAATTTGAATAATAGATTAACAAAATTAGAATGGACAACATTTATAATTCATGTAATAAGAAAGACTCAACATTTTCTAAGGCTTTCGCAGCTATTCCATATATACCTGGTATTACGAATAAAATAGCCACTTTTTTAAGACAAAAGGATATTAAGGTCATTTTTAGACCAAAAAAATCCCATTTCAATTTATTTCCATCCCTAAGGATAAATTATATATTTTTCACAAAAGAAATATTGTTTATTGTTTTGACTGTTTATACTGTGACTATTGTAATATTGGACACACTGGTAGACTATTAAATTATAGAATCAAAGAACATCAACGTCACAATTCAAATGGAAATAATATCACGGCACTTGAAACACATAGAACTGAAACAGGTCATGGCTTAGATTTCAACATCCGAAAATTCTAGCTTACAGTCTGTCAAGTTAAAGCGTGGGTGGCTTTACTCGCAGTCGGTAAGGTGTATCGACATGATTTTGGTGTCAAAATATTAAGAAGAGCTCCCTC
>NC_046663.1:105804963-105812751 GCF_010883055.1 Belonocnema kinseyi | reverse complement strand
AGGGAGCTCTTCTTAATATTTTGACACCAAAATCATGTCGATACACCTTACCGACTGCGAGTAAAGCCACCCACGCTTTAACTTGACAGACTGTACGAGAAAAATGTAAACAAATGCCTGACTATTGAATCTTTTTACATTAATAAAGAAATAAAATGTGTTAATCTCAGATATGACAACTCTAAACTATTGGATTTCTATAGCCTCTTATGTAAAAACTAATTTTATTTTATTAGTACAATTGTAATATATTTGTAGTGATTTCAAACTTGGCGCCTGTTTCCGATTATAGTACATATTGATTGAATATATAAATTTACTAATCTGACCCTTTGTGAATGGCTTTCTAAACACTTGTTGAAAATTGACAGTTGAAGGACTCTATTTGCAAACATCTTTTTGCTTCTAGCAATATCTTTCTACAATTTTAAGTGAAATGTGAAAACGTCAATCAATATGAATCCTTTTGGTTCACTCCAAAATCATAACAATGTATTCTTATTTGAAATTTAGTAAGTTTCTGTTCAACTATAATTGCAAACTATTGTTCGATTCGATATCATGACCCATCATTTTACCTTTTCTCTTTTCCCACATAACTTGATTTTTTCTTGATCTTTTACAGTGATATTAATGACTACGTTGATAGCATTAATATACAATTTTCTTATCTCTATTCATTTGCTAATATTTTTCTAGGAAAATGAATCACATTGTTTGATGGAGCAGGTTATATCAAACTCGATTACACTAAGAAAAATTGTTCTTTCAATTCTCAATTTCAAAAGATGTTCAGCTAATAATTTTATTTTTTTAATTTTACTACACTTAGAATTTTAAGATCTTTGGATGATTTGTTTATTTACTTCTCACTTGTTCTTTGGCATTTTATTCATGTTTTTTTAAGTTTTCTAACTTTTATTGTTTTTTACTATGACTATTTATTATGTACTTATTGTATTTGAACTTTTTAATTAATTTACAATAATAATTCCTTACTACAGGCTTGAGAAGGGACCACATTAGGTTCAAAAAGTAGCCTTTTTTTTACTAAATTCCACATCTGTGTTTTAATTCTTTGATCTTTGAGACCGAAAACTTATTTATATATAGAAACATAGAAGTCTCTGAAACAGTATACGTAAGAGCATTTATTTGAATCTGGTTTTGCGGGGTCAGGCTTTAAGGCCCAATGGTTGAATACTCAGGCTTAATTTTTGTACATACGAAATCTAAATATTATTCACATTTCTCTCTCGAAGCTATTTTGTTGTAAAGCTGTTTCTATTGTGTTTTAAAATTAAGAAAGTGCAATTTTAATGCCGCGGACAAAGACAACCTAGCAGGGTGCGTCATCTTAGCATTCTCTGGTTTACGCCTTAACTCGAGCGTAAACCAGAGAAAGCTAACGTCACGCATCCTGCTAGATTGCCTTTGCTAGCCACATTAACATTGCACTTTCTTAATTTTAAAACACAATAGAAACTGTTTTACTAAAAAATAGCTTCGAGGGTGAAAAATATAACATTTAGAATACGTATTCAACAAAAATTGAACCTAAATATTCAACCGTTGGGCTGTGAAATCTGCCCTGCAAAACCAGATTCAAATAAATGCCCTTAAGCATGGTTCAAGTGCTTGTAACAAGACTTCCCGTATGCTTTTGCCTGCTTTCCTGTGTCAGACGAAGCTTCCTGTATTCCTTTCTGCTTCTATAGTCTGTATACCTATCGATCCTCGGCCTCTACCCTCTACCCTCCTCTTTATGCCACCAACTGTTGTCCCTCTCTCGATCTATATTGCATTTATACCCCTCTCTAACGGGTGTTCCAAAGACTCTCTTCGCTTCGCGACTATGATATTTCCTTACATATTAATGCGCACGTCTCGCCTCATTCGAAATCGGCACAAGCACATCAACCCCTCACGAATTTGATTCTCATCTAATACTTTGCAAAATTAATGCATTAAACTCGACAGTGCATTTCAATATCAAAATACCTCCCGCATAGTTCAGACCAAATTAATTCCCGCTCATGAATACATCGCTCTGGGGTTAGTACAGCTAACTGGATGCAGAGAACCATTTAAGATGAACGAATTAAAAATTCTGACTCTCTACCAAGACCTTGAATGAATTCTAGACTTGTAAAAAAAAATCAATGATTCTAAGCGAGGGTTTCAATCTATTATCAAAATTTAATAATTGGTCAAATTCATTTAAAATCAAGCAAAAAGGTCAGGACTGCAATGTCAGAGTAATTCAGTACTAGAAAAATAAAGGAACACGTATTTCATAGTTCGATAACATAAAATGTGCTTAATTTACTACAATTAATTCAATAGTACCCGCGAATTTTCAAAAATTAAACGAAATTTATTCCAAAATGGAGTATTTTCCAAACGAGCCTAGATATTCGGAATGTTCTTTTTTTTTTATTCGCCGTGAAAATTGTTATGCTGTAAATGAATCATGTTTTTATAATTTAGAAAAATCACAAAATGACGTCTGTTTTTTTAAATTCTTGAAACTTGATTTTCTCCAAAACCCCACTTCAATTTCTTTTTAAATACATGGTAATACTTATTACATATATTTAAGGTTTTATTCTAGTTAAACCACTGCGTCACACTCAAAAAAATTACTTTAAAAAAATTGGATTTTCGCATTTTCTTCTGAAACAACGAAAGGTACAAAAAAATATTCACATAAAAGTTAACACAGTTAGAAAATTTGTATAGCAATTTTACACCTTTGCAATATCTTACATTTTTTCCACAAAAAAATACAAAATTATATTTTTTAATTTTTCCGGCCTCAAAAGTGGTTTAGCGCAAGTGAAACTGCTAGGATGTATTTTTTATATTATCAGAAACTTTTTTTTAAATGTTGAAAAAATTAAAAGGTATGGTTTTCCTCAAAATGTTCTTTGCATGCTTTCGAAATTCGATGAAAAGAAATAAAGAGAAATTTCAGGTAAGCGCCACATTTGTTATTTTTCACCATATTTATTTACAGTTTCTGCTTACATAAGAAAATTATTCTATCAGTTTTAGGGAGACAACCACTTTTGAGGCCTTTTCCACATGACTATAATTTATTTGAACATTTTTTGTACCTTTTCTGTTTTAGAAAAAAATCCGAAAATTCGATTTTTCAAAATTCATTTTTTTTAATATGAAGCACTGGTTTACTAAGAAGGAAATTCAGCGGATATTCAGAAGGTGAATATTATCATCTTATTGTCTACAAAAATTCTAAAGTGGGGTTCTTGAGAAATTCCATTTTAAAGAATTTTTGAAAAAGAGCCACCATTTTGTAATTTTTTTAAAACTTGTTGGGATCAATTGAATGAGCGGGTCGATACTTGTCCTTTTATTTTCACTCTAGAATTCTGACACTAAGACGACTTTTCTTGAAATTTTGCCTGATAAGAAATAGAATTAATTGGTCAATTATAGATCACAGGTATGGGAATTTATAACCCAGTAGATTTACCGCATTTTCAGGCTTTTCTTCATACGCATTATTCCTTAAAAATTCGGAGATTGTTAAATAACTACAAGGGACCTAAATTGCCCATAATCAAGATAATTTAAATAATAATAATAGTCATATCATTGACATTCATCATTAGAGTGAATCCGATTTTTGCTTTTTTCCCATTATTTTCTTGTTGCTTACAAAGTACCAAACAAAAGTATTTTAGTAATTGGCAAACAAATTTTTTTTTAATCATTTCTAATTTAGAAGAAATAAAATTAAGTCTATTTCTATCTTAACCCTAATTTAGAAACGATTCTAATTCGAAAGCAATTTGACTTGTGAATCAGCAGTAATTCGAGTTTGAAAAAAGCAGCCACATTATAAAAACAATCAAAATTTAATTAAAATAATTTAATGATTGCTCGCGATATCGAAATAAAAAAGTATTACAAGTTTTCCGCTACTTGAGCTAGAAAATTCTCTAAAATTAGATCTACAATATAACAATTTTGTTCTAAAGTATCGAAATTATTTTGAATCATCAGATTTGGAACGTCTGTAATTTAAATATCTTGAAAAATTTGAAGTTTAATTCAGTTGCAATTCTTTGCAAATAATAATTTTTTTATGTTTTCTTTTTCAATGCATTATCAAAAGTTGTAGTTTTTGTTACTGTTATAATTATCCCACAAAAAAATCAAATTAGGACTAAATTTTTAGAATCTTTTTTGTCTGCAGTCTACAGGATTCTAAAGAATTAAACCCCTATGTGTGCCTTCCCGTGCAATTGTTGTAAGCTTTGTTATCTAGTCCGACTTGAAATAAAAAAACTAAACTTGGTCTACAATAAAAGATTTTTACTCCCGTAATTAAGTGGTTTCAAACTTCTCCTATTAATATCTTGGAAGGTTTCCTAATTAATTTAAGTTTAACTTTCCTTCTTTTTCTACTGCACTAATGAATTATAATTAACGGCGTGAGCAATAAAGGAAGCGAGATTATGAATCGATACTTCAAATTGAAGGTAAATCCAAGGATTTAAAGTTTATTGCTTTCGACGGAGTTAATTTTTCGCAATCGTTTTGTCAGTTTTGTCACTTTTGGGAGAGATTAGTCGAAAGCTCCTCGAGATAAGCTTTGATCTGCTGGCTAAAACTTTGAAATCACAGAGGAAAATTTTTGTTCGCTGTAGGTTTGAATATAACCCCTGTGTATTGAAACACATTTTCAGGTCAAGACGGACCTTATCGAACGGATGATTTGAATAGATGGGGGAAAGCCACAGTGACACGGTAAGAATCTTGCTGACTTTACAGGGAGATTCGCTCGGCTTTTCACAAGCAATTTTGTTCTCTAACAGAACGTGTGTTAAAACCCTGAGCGCACTGCCAAATATTGCCTGGCGCGAAATTACTTTTTCTGCTGTTAAAGTTGATTAACGTTTTATTTTTACGCCTTAGCGTTATGGGAGTTAGCGAAAAATCCGTTGATTTTGGTCAACATTTTCAAGTTACAATATATTTTTAGGGCACTTGTAAATTCAATGGACAGCTGTAAATTTAGTTTTAAAAAGTCATAAAAAGAAATACAAATTAAGAAAAGTATCTGTTGTTAAATCAATTTTATATTATTATCGCTTCAAATTAGGCTAGCACTGAGAAGTAATATGGGTGCATTCATTATGAATGCATTTTTTTGTCCCAAGTCTATTTATCCTTATAGAGGGAGGCTTTTTACTAAGAATTTTTTAACAAAATGATAGTTTCTACATTTGCATATGGTAATTATCTTATTTGAATATTTTATTTGTATAACATGTCGTTTTATTCTACTAATTTCAGTTTTTCTTCACCTTTTGTAGAAAGTTAGGACTCCGTCAGTAGAGGGGGGTTCATTAATAGGTCAATCGATGCGTCTCGAAGGCGAGAACAAACACGTAATATAGAGTACTGTTCTATTTCTAATTTCAAAAGAATTTTCCTCAAATAAAAGAACCAAGTAATTTTTTTAATACATAATTAAAACGTCATTAGCAGCTCATAGAAGGCCATGAAAGATTCGTCAATAGCTCAATGTATTCATCTAAAAATCACTATCAAGTAAATGAGATACAGTTCTGTTATATTCCTAATATAAAAAGTTTTTCTCGTATAAACAAGGTAAATAATTTATTTTTATTTTTAAAAACGATATTTGTAGGTGATGAAAGGTTTTTAAATAGGTCAATCGGCGCATCTCGAAGACGCGAACAAATATAACAGATAGAATATTGTTGTATTTAAAATATAAAAAAGTGTTTATCATATAAGGAAGGTAAACGTTTTTCGAATTCTCAAAGAAAAGCTCACTTTCAATAGACCGATCTGGCTCAAAACGCCGTTACACCTGGTGATCAATTTGAGTTACAATTATTCTAAATGTAATGATCATAGCTCTTTCACGTTTTTAAATACGTAAACAGACAAAAATGAGACATATCCATACACCTGAGATCAAATTATATTGAAATATGTGAAAAAGTAGATTTAAACATTTAGGTAATTACAGGTCCCTACTATGAGGAAGCAATTGTTAAAATTTTACTTAACTTTTATAAACTTCAAGTTTAGTTATTTGAGTTTTAAATAATTGTACCATATTTAACGACCAAATTAAAAACAATAGTTGTACGATATCGTTTTCAAATTCGATTCAAATGCATTAAAATATAATCAAATTAATATCGTAAAAAACGGAAACAATTTAGAAGTATTTTATTTCAATTGATAAACAATTTCATGTAATTAAGTTTAAAATATGTATATTTAAAATCTTTTGAATATAATTCAAATACTTTTCTCTACTAGATAGAATTAAAAATGAGCACGCTTTTAAATCTACTCTCACAACAAAATGATGTCCTTGGCATATCCCTAGGATATCTCGGCAGGATATAGGATATCTTGAAAATGTCCCAAAAATCTCCTCGGATATCCGTTGCATATTCCACTTAATGTCCTGGTGCGGGATATACACAATTTTTTTAATGGAATTTAATATTTCTGAAATGCATATTAATTAAAATATGTAGAATTCCTCAAAATATAAAGATTTACAAACATCCGTTTGACAAAAAAAAGCTACTTTAAAGTAAAGTGCAAGTCTTCATCAATGCATGGGTTGTCGGCAGATGGGCAGTATTTTACATATACATAGTAAGCTGTTGTGTTCTTTGTTCTTGGCAAAAATATTTTTTCCTAAACGCTATTGCTGATCACTCACATATCGAAATGCCGATAACTGAAGCAGCCAGGTTTCTGACTTGCCGATAACCCATTCATTGTTATATTTATAACTTCGAACTTTTTATAATATTCGTTCTAATAGGATGTGTTACACGTAATAAGTAATTTACCTTTGCCTATTGTTGTAAACAATATTGATGAATAACTACATTAAACGGTCACTCTTTGATAGAAAGAATCCATTTTTTGCATAACTGTTAATTTTATCCCTAAATTAAATTTCTGATGAAGAAACTGACATTTGACAATATTTTTAACTGTTATTAAAAATTCTGATTAACGAGTGCATTTAATAGTCGCTTTCCAATAGAAACAATTTTTTTTGCTGAAATTTTTATTCAATCATAATAAATGAAACTCCTGCGAAATATACTGATATCCAACATTTCCCATTGTTCTAAACAATCTTAATCAATATTAATTCTTAAAATAGTTCATTCATATAGAATACATTTGTGTTTTGGGTTCAATAGTTAATGTTACCTTGAAATATAAGCGCATCAATTTGTAGTTGAAGGGTCAAGGACAAAAAAGATGTGAAAGCACAAATACCTGAAACTAAAACGACTAAAATTCAAAACGTCTAAGCAATCAAATTAAATACTCACATTGAACTCTCATTCCTCCTCCGAGAAATATAAGCACATTAATTTAAAGTTGAAGTCCAGTGACGAAGATCAGTATTGTTTATAACAATGGCAAATATCTTTGATTGTCTATTTTTGTAATGGACATTTCATTTTTACAAACTGATGATTGCTCAGAAAAAATGCATTTTTTAGATCCAGAGGCACTTTATTATTAAATTTGTTTATAACAATCAAACACATAATACTTCAGTATTCGATTTTAATTAAACATTTATTTCAATTCATTTTGCGGGGGAAAACGTAATGAAAAGAGCTTCCAGGCTTCAATGTACAGAAAAAATCGATTTTTTTCATAAAATTGTTTATAACAATTGATGGGATTGCAGGAACTTCATCTAAGTTATCAGGATTTATTAATTGATTTCAT
>NC_046663.1:105799714-105804863 GCF_010883055.1 Belonocnema kinseyi | reverse complement strand
GTTTTCACCTTCTTGAGGTAATATCAATGAATGATACAGAACAAGCAGCTCAAATATGAAAAATTATGGGTTTTTGGCATTTTGAAACTTAAATAATAAACAAAAATAGCCTTTTTTAAACAAATCGGCCTTGACAAGCCTCTTTAGAATTTAATTAGCTTTAATTTAACAAAAAAAGAGAAAAAATGAAATCGGATAAAAAGTGTACACCCATAGAAATTTAGTTACAAAAAACGTTAAAACCGATATTACAATTTAGTGTAATCTTTTACTATTTAGGGAAATCGGGTATGTATATTAAAAAGTAGTATAGTATTTATTAATAATCTATGAAAAATTTACTATGGAAAATTAATATAAGTTTTACAAAACTTGTAAAAGAAAATGTGATATTTAAAATTCAATATATTAAATTGAAGCAAGACCATAATGTCAATTATTAAAAAGATTTTAATAATTTTTTCACATTTTGAAAAAGAGGATTCTGAAATTTGCTAAAGGCTATGCTAAAAATTATGAGTCACTCGAAAAAAATGTGACAGTCGAAAATACGAAAACGACAAGTTCGTAACTCGTCGTGAAACTCCACCAACTCATACTCACAAGTATAGCACATAAATAAGCACATTATAATTATAATTATTAGTATTTGTACACATAATAATGTAGATTACACATTCGCTGTTGTAACTAACTTAATCTTTACACTTATATACATAGTACACAACTTATACATATAACACACGCATCGCACGCAAATCACGCTGTGAGAAGGGGTTTGAAGATTCCTTATATACTAAATGGTGATAATTCTTAGAATTGTGAGAAACGGAATGGTGCTTAATAACTCGACTTTGAAACATTCAAAATTAAAAGTAAAAATAGAAAAATATTCTGTTTTAATGAGGTGAAAACTGGGATGAAAGACGCCAATGAAATGTTAGTCTCTTGTGGGAATACATAATTGCGCAGTGTTAATAATTTTAAACCAAAGTTTATAGTGACTTGCAGATATTTTATTTTTATATCTACTTATTGTTTTAAACGAACTGAATTTTGTAATATATATAGGTTTTAAATGCATCAAACTTTTAAATGATAAAATTAATCGAGTATAAATACGAATTACATAGTTATTTTCGTAATATGAGGAACAGTTAGTGGGTCACTAATGCAGAAATGCCTGTATGCGTATTTTTAACTACAGTAGAAAAAATAACCTAACCATTTATTTTTATTTTTTTAGTCGGATAATTCCTCCTCAGTTGGAAAAACCGGAACCTATTTTCAGACGAAACTTTTTTCTACTTTTACATACATAAATACCATGGCAAATACAACACGCTTTTATATATCTATTCTGAATGATATCGACCTAAATGTCACTCATCCAGTAAAACTCAAACATACCCTTGTTTTGGTTATTTTTATCAAGAAGGACTGATCAAGGTTCATCATTTTTTAAACTCTCTTCTAAAAATAATATATCTTAAATTTAAAGTAAAATTGATTGTAATTTACAATGAGTTTATACATTTAAAAAACAAGTGTTTTTTTTATATTTGATTTACAAAATAATTTTTTTTTAAATTTTTTGAAATCGGGTACATCTATAAAACTATCAGTTTGAAATTCGAACTACTAAAATAATTATCGAAATATTTGAAATTCATATTTTTTGTGAATCTTCTTTTGCAATTTGAAATTGATCAAGATTATATATCTTTGACCACAGTAATAATCCTGATTGAGCACAAAGGTAGCTTATCTTTATAAAAAATGAATGAAGGAACACTTGGAAAATAGCTTGCTTTCAACCTGAATTATACACAATAATTCTTGCCCCGTTTGCCTTCTAAAATGATTAAAATGTTACGAGAAAACTTTGAGAAATGTAGGTGCATTTAAAAGGTACGCTTAAGTGTGTTAAAGATAGATTGTGTTTGTTTAGGGAGAGAGCACGGCATCCCTTTAATAAGTATAACTGAAGAAAAAAAGCTTTGATAGTGGAGATCCCTTTTCCTTGTATGCATCACAGTCGGTACACGGAAATTTGGCAACTTAATTGTATTCTGAGAGAATTACTTTAATTATATAATTAAAGAATGAGAGAGGTTTATAATAGGAATTCTATAATAATTATTTTGAAAGGCTGTTTTCACTTTTATAATTGCTATTTTGAATCAATAAGAGATAGACTTTTTACTTTTAATTCAATTAGATAATAAAATCATGAACAACGTCACTTCAATTATTTTTTGGATATTTTCTTTATATAATTAATAATTGATAATCGTTAGTTTAGTGTCGAATTTAAATTGTCTATAAATGCTTCCAGTTTAAAATTGTACGAATTAGTCAGATTTTCCCAAATCAACTTGCAAACATCATTCGTTTAAATTGAAATTACTAAGTTTTCAACTCTACCATATTTCAAGATGATCAACTGTTTAAGGTGTCAGTAGCACCTCTTGTAGACTATTTTAAAAAAAATTCAGAGTAACATTTAATTTATTTCTTCCAACTATTTATATTTAAAAGATGACATTAAAAACTAATACAGAAAATTAAAAAAAAAAAAACAATTTCTATCAAAAATCTCGTTGCTATGGGTGCCTGAAGTTAGCCCTGCTTGAAGCTGGTTAACACGATAACTCAACTTTGAAGCAACCGAAATAAAAAAATTACCGAAATTAGTAAAGAGCATACTTGTCCCTATGGTATACGAGGTGTGTTCAAAAAATAAGGTGACTTTATGGTTTTCTCAAAAAATATTCATTTATTCCTCAATATTTATGTTGTCCCCTTCAAAGTAATCCCCCTCAGATATAATACACTTGTGCCAACGCTTTTTCCAATCATCGAAGCACTTCTGATAATCATTTTGTGGTATAGCCTTGAGTTCTTTCAGCGATGCAGTTTTTATCTCCTCAATCGTTGAAAATCGATGTCCTTTCATGGGTCTCTTCTGTTTTGGGGAAAAAAGTCACTGGGGGCCAAATCCGGTGAATATGGAGGCTGAGGCATGACTGTGGTGCTGTTGTTGGTCAGAAAATATTTCACAAGCAACGATGAATGAGCAAGTGCATTATCGTGATGCAAAAGCCACGAATTGTTTTTCCAAAGTTCCGGACGTTTTTTGCATATCGCCTCTCGCAAACGGCCCATAACTTGAAGGTAATACTCCTTATTGACCGTACGACCTTGTGGTAAGAATTCCTGATGCACTACGCCACGGTAATCAGAGAAGACAGTGAGCAAAACCTTCACATTTGACCGAACTTGACGTGCTTTTTTCGGTCTTGGAGACTCAGGATGCTTCATTCTTGAAACAGCTTGTACCACTTATACCCATTTTTCTTACTCAGAGTAGAGTCATTGTATGCAACTGTCAACATTTCAAGAGTTCTAGAGCACTGGATTCAATTTTTCACACTAAATTTCATGCAAACTCTTTGCTCAATTTTTTTCGAACGAAGAAAATCGCCAAGCACACCAAACCCTTCTAACCTGTTACGCCTCTGCCAGAAAAACAAGAAGAGCTATATAGTCAAAACTATGAGCATATGATCGTGACGAGTGTATCAACACAACAAAACAGAAAATTTAAAACTTGAATGTACGTAGCCCGAGAAAATTGAAAAGTAACCTTACTTTTTAAACACACCTCGTATACTAGGATTATTTGATAAATATATAAATATATAAATATATATATATATATTCTATAGCTATACCTGTGTAAAATATGCTGTACAAATTTCAGATCAATCGGTTCAATAGTTTTTTCTGAATGATGTCAACCAGATCAAAACTGATTCTTTCGAGAAAAAAGAGTTTAAAGTTTATACGTATATCGAAAATATACGTAGATGAGCCGAAGAAGCAGATGTATAGCATTATACGCTTCACGCTCAAAATGCGCACCAAATGGGTGCTTAGCGCGCTACATTTTTCAACCTTTTCTCGAACGTTCTGAACAAAATAATATTTTTTATAGCATTTCTACACATATTTACTACAAGAATCTGTAGTTTTTAGAAAAATGATTAAAAAAAGATGTGGTACTGGCCTCTTAAGCACTTCAATTTCTAATTGTTCATTTATAAAAATTGTTATATATTATGCGCATCTAATTTAAAATCGTACGAAATAAAAGCTTTTAATATGTATTTGTAAATAGTTCAATATTGAACATTTACAACTGAAAACAGACCAGACTAGTCATAAAATACGAAATGATCCCACTGAATAATTTGCCATCAGAACTGCGGTTCAGTGGCCGACAAAGCATATTCTTTTCCATTTCATACAAAAAATTGATGAAATTCTGTCGTCTCGTTTACGTCTACAGTGAATATTTCGGCGCCATAAATGTTATCCGCGGACTGGTTTGAAAAGTTAAATTCGGCCGCAAACAATTTTGTAAATTAAAATTGTAAATAAAAATTTTTTCGTTTTTTGCCTAAGTCAATTCAGTCCTCTGGACTTGAAATAATTTTCAAAATTTTATCAAAGATTGGACGTTTTCCGTCAGAGTTCAAATAATGTTCTTTTTTGGACTTAGAAAGTTTTCTATAAAATGGCTCGTGAAGCGCAAAATCAGAGTTCCCGGAGGAAAAATTAGCTAAGTGTAGCGTGTAAAAGGCAAAGCGGACTTTGAAAAAGATTACTCTTTGAACCGGGTGCACTAGGTATACTAGCTTCCGCCTCAGAGTTCTTTTCTCTTACTAATATTCTGTAAACTTAAGTTTTTAGCCTAAGTTAGCACAACATTAGAAGATACTTGAGGATTGTTAGTCCTCAAGATCCGTTGCGTCTTCTACGCAACCCCCCAACTGTCTATTCTGGGTCGCGTTGCCCTTTTTATAGGCCGCGCCCCATCCTCTGGCTCTTACGCAACATAAAAAAGTGTTTTAGAGGGAGGCTTCGAGTTTGCGCTCAAGGAACGCCCTTCAGCAATGCTATGCTTTTCCTCGCCCTCAGCATGGTATTAAGAGATGCATAAGCGAAGGCTTCAAGCTGTAACTCGAGGGTTACAATATATTCTGCGAACATGGGGAAAGAATAATTCTACTAGGAGACATGAACGGTTGGGTGGGCATCCAAAATCAGGATACAGAAAGAGTATTAGGTCATTTTGGGGATC
>NC_046663.1:105793034-105799614 GCF_010883055.1 Belonocnema kinseyi | reverse complement strand
CAGCGAAATCGCGGAAAAATTTAAGCCACAATCACGTCTCACTACGGTGAGATGGGTGGTTACAATCTGTAACGGAATCAATACGACGACCTGGCAAAAGTTACGTGCACCCTAAGAACACGGAGCGACCCAAGAGCAACTCCAAGAGCGCCGATGGTAAGGACGATTGATTTAACAGAATATTCCGGGTACAATCGTTGTAGCTTCCTTATAAGGTACCTCTCTTTCTTTTCATTCTCCTTGGCTATGATGTTTTTGTCAGCTGGTGCCCAAAATTTGATAACGAACATGGTTTGCTTCTCGAAGTCAAGAAGAACCATGTCAGGCCTCGAGCGTGCAACAGAAACTATTGTCGGGAATATAAAGTTCCAGTATACGCGGCACTTTCCAATTCTCCACAGTTGACACGATTTCCCTAGGAGCGTTTAGAGGAGCGATATTAAGGTTAATGCCGTAAGAGTGACAGAGATGATAATAAAGCACTCTTAGTGCCGCATTGTGCGTTTGGATGCAGGTCGTTTCCGCATGAGTTGAAAAACTAGATAGTATGTGAGCTAAATGCTCAGGGTGTGCATGGCATGCCCTGCAGCTATCATCGGGAATGTCTTGACTCAAAATGTGGCGACGGTATGTTAAGGTGGAAATGACAGTGTCTTGGCATGCCAAATTGAAACCCTCCGTACCAGACTTCAATCCGGGTGATTTGAGGATAGAAAAAGTTAGCTCACACGACATTGACTGATCCTCTACATTTCTGTGGAAGATAACATGCATCCTCTTATCGAGGAGCTGTTCACGAAAGTTTTTCTCTTGTGCTTTCTTAATCCGGGCTTTCAGGAGTAAGTACTCGAGATAGATAAGATTTGATGCACTTTTCTCACCCCTAATACTGAAGTTAAGTCCGAGTGTTTCAGCAGCCTCCTCTGCTGCTTTGTATAGACACGCTTCTTTGCCCACTGCTTCGTGCTTCCTGACCATTTTAAGAAGAGGGTCTCTTCCATTTTCGACTCTATGCGCTGTACCCAGAATAATCCTATTGTGAAAACATTCAAGACTCAATATTCTGCGACCACCTTGACGGCGTGAGATGTACAGTCGCGGAACAGAAGACTTAAGATGCATGCTTCGTCCATGGAACCACTCCAAATGACTAGAGTACTACCGGGACGGCAAGCATGTTCGTTGCAGATACTTTGTTCCTCACCGACAGTTCGGAAGACCAAATCTACCAGATGAGACGTTTGTATCTGCTTCGGAGTGTAGACTTTATAGATGCCACACCCTGAATGCGACTCTGTGGCACGCCCAGGTATATATAAGTATCTCCAGCGCAAAGGTGTCGGCATAGCGCTTCTATCGATGAGCTCAGGATCTTCAGGGATGTCATAAAGTTTTCCTCGCTTCAAATAAGCCTTCGCGGATTAGTCTAACCAAAATTCAATTCCAAGTTCCTTAATATATCGTTCGACAATCCCTAGGGCTAGATGTAGTTGCTCTTTGTTTTTAGCATAGATCTTGAGATCGCCCATGTAAAATACATGAGTGACCTTGAACTTTCGATCTGCAGGTTTGCCGCAAAAGTACCCGTCGGAATGGCGAAGTGCTAGAGATAGTGGCAATAATGTAAGGCAAAAGAGGAGTGGGCTCATGGTGTCGCACTGAAAGACACTTCTCTGAAAGATGACCTGTTAGTTCTCACACGATTTTTTCCAGATGAGATAGTAAATCTGGTTTTCCAAAGCGGCATCAATCTCTCTATGCAACTAACGATTTGCGGATGAACCTTTAAGCTTTCCAAAAGACAGATGATAAGTCTATGTGAGGTCGAATCGAAAGCTTTCCGATAATAAATCCAGGCCATCAATAGGTCACTCTGATAAAATGCTGCATCTTTGCAGACACATCTATCGATAAGCAGGTTCTTCCGACATCCCGCTACGCCTTTCTTTGAGCCTCGTTGTTCATACATTTCTTGCCAAACAGGGTCAATTGCCCGAACAATCCTATCATTTAGGATAGCTGTGAATATCTTATACAGTGTGTTCAGACAAGTGATTGGCCTGTAATTCTTCGGGTCAGCCAAGCTGCCTTTAATGCTGATGGATTGAAGAAAACTTCTTCCAACAGAAGGTTTTGATACAATCTGGTCCCGAAACGGAATAGTTCTTTATCCCTCTTAATAATTTTTTCATCTCCTCAGTAGTGACGGGTGGGCGTTCTTTATCAGGTGTTATGAGGGCATCACACAGCTCCTTGAAGGTATTTATGTTTTCTGAGTCTACGTCCAGTCTATGCTGCACTTCGTAGACTTCTCTCCAAAATACGTCGACCTCCTCTGGTTTAGGCGTATGGTCGACAGTAATTGAAGGGCCTTAGAAAAGTCGAGATGGGTCAGAGAGAAACTGCTGAATTTCTCTGACCCACCTCTTCCTCCGCTCTAGACTTCTCTTAGCGTCAGATAGTATCCGTATTTTCTCAACAATATGCTGTTTGATGGTCAGCAACTTTTATATATATATATATATATATATATATATTTCCAAAGAATATTTTTCCGCGTTTCGTGTTCGAAAATAATCGACACGTATTTTTGTATTTTAGTGTGATACTCGAAAATCTCGAGATATGATTCTTCAAAATTTGGTAATCGGGAAAAAGCATTTGTTTTCAATCGCTCACTATAAAAGAAGTTTTTAATACATAGGGCGCTACGAAAGTTTTGCAATACAGACGAACCTTTCATAGTTGTACGAAGTACTTTCCACCGTAGTGAATATACTTTTTCATACGTCGAAACCAATCATCGAACTAACCCTGCCACTTTTCTTCTGGAAAATCTGCACACGATTGGTCCCACGCCGTCAAAAGGTCAGTTTCGTTAGTAAATCGACGCCCTTTTAGTTGTTGTTTTACTTCCAGAAACAAACCAAAGTCACAGGGAGCAAGATCCGGACTGTAAGGAGGGTGATCTGGAATAGTAAGTCCAGATTTTACCAAAAAAGCTACTGTGACCTTCTCTCTGTAAGCCGGTGCATGGTCGTGGGTAAAAAAACCCTATCCACAATGCCGCGTTTCCCAAAGAATACTGCAATCATTCTTTTGTTTACAGATCGAGACTTCCGCAACTCCACTGGAGCATCCTCATCCTCCAACAGCCAGATTTTGTTTTGTGATTTTGTTCGAACGTCGTAATAATACAGCCAAGTTTCGTCACCTGTTATAATACTATTTACATCCCGAGAAGCTCCCGATTCAAATCTTGTTAGTATTTTTTGGCACCACTTTACTCTCGCTACCATTTGCTGCTCGGTCAAAGCATGTGGTACCCATAGAGTACAAACCTTCCTAACATGTAAATGTTCATGCATAATTCGATGGACTGCTGGTTCACTAATGTGTAACATTCGCTCTATCTGTCGGTACGTGATTCTTCCATTATCATTCAGTAGATTATTCACAGATGCAATGTTTTCCGATGTTACCACTTCCGACGGTCGACCTGAGCGCGAGTCGTCCGCGAGACCGAAATTTCCCCTTTTGAACTGTTTGTACCATCGGAAAATTGTTGTGCGATGCGGTCAATTCTTACCCAATACCGGAGACGTTTCCTCAAAACTTTGGTCTGCACTTAAACCGCGAGAAAAGTTGTATCGAATTATCACACGATATTTTTCCTTTGTCCACGATGCCATTTCTCAATCGTTCCGGGCTGCGTGCTTAGACTTTACTGAGATATAAGTCAACAGGTTTCCTCTTCCTACCTAATTTTTGACGCTCTTTCTAATGACGCAAGGATCATCACTCTTATTCCAATAGGTTTCGCGTACTGCAAAACTTTCGTAGCGCCCTACGTAGAAAAAATTATTCTCGTACTGAAAATACGCATTATCCCACAAGCTTTGCAAAATAGTATAACACGCCTCTCGTTGCTTTTTTTTTATAACAATATAGTGCGTTTTTATAAACAATTTTGTTTATTTTGAACTTGGAACATTTTTTCCCGTTTTTCTCACCTAAAAATTTCACTTCAAGATTCTCAAATATGCAGGAAAATTTTAAGAACGGAGAAATGAAAACTCCAAGTGTTACGAATTTTTTCATACGTCGTCGTCTACTCCCTCGCTGCAACGTGCGCGCAGGATTATAAAAATTCGTAACAATTGGAGTTTTCATTTCTCCATTCTCAAATTTTTCTTGCATATTTTCGAATCTTGAAAAAAAATTTTAAGGTGAAAAAAACGGAAAAAAATGTTCCAAGTTCAAAATAAATAAAATTAATTATAAAAATGCACTATATTGTTTTGAAAAAACAACAACAGCAGGTATGTTATACTATTTTGAAAATTTTGTAGGTGAATGCGTATTTTCAGTACAAGAATAATTTTTTCTATTCAAAATTTCTTTTACAGTGAGCGATTGAAAACAAATGAGTTTTCCCGATTACCAATTTTTGAAAAATCATATCTCGAGATTTTCGAGTATCACATTGAAAACAAAAATACGTGTTGATTATTTTAGAACATGAAACGCGAAAAAAAATGTTTTGTATATATACATACGGTTGAGCCAACGTAATATTAGGTATATTTATATGGTACCGGATATTCCGACGACCAATTGGGAGTTAAAGCAAACGGATATAAATAAATATCTTATGCTGGAAATTGATCTTTTGTTCCTACATATTTTTATATTTTCCAGACTTTATGTCAACAAAAATACTAAACAAGATCGTCACGCCGCCCTGCCGCCGCACAGTGGTCAAAAATCGGAAAAAGGTGGCCAAAATTAGAAAATGTGCATAAAATGGGCCAAATTCGATTACTTACGGATTTTTGAAGTCGTTGATTACGAATCTCATGGCAAAAATGTCGAAAACAAAATGGCGGATCTAATATGGCGGACGAGTATGCCTAATAAACTTTCGATTCTTTTCAAAATTGGTATAACGGGGTTTTCAAGGTTGTTGATTACGAATTTGATGTCAAAAATTTCGAAATAAAAATGGCGGAACCAATATGACGGATGAGTATGCCTAATAAACTTTCGATTCTTTTCAAAATTGGTATAACGGGTTTTTCATGGTCGCTGATTACGAATCCAAAACCTTTATGAAGGCCCTAAAAGGTCATTATCTATTTTGCAGTTACTCTAAGCTTTAAATAAAAAAATCTATACAATAAGACAGTCAACTCAACAAATATTTTTAAAACACCGTGTACATATTATGAACTTTTATGATCTATACACGGTTTTTTAAAATATTCTTTTGTTTGACTCTCTTATTGTATAGAATTTTTTGATCTGAAGCTTTGCAGTAATTGGCGAAAAATTTGAAAATTGGACAAAAAATTGATATAGTAGGATACATTCTATAAAAATATCAGAAAGAAGCTTAATGTTGATGAATTTTCGCACTCGTTTATCATGAACGCAGAGTATGACTTGCATACTCTCCTTCCGACGAACATCCTGCCATTTTTTTAGATTTTAGTGAGCAATACTTTGATATTCCTTTTCAGGTTGTTTGGCATCTCATAAAGGATTCCCAGCTTTTCCGAAACATTTGTTTTTCTATAATGTCTAAGCACTATTTTTGGGCTTCGAGGTAATTTGGATTTTACAAGATCGAATATTTCCCTCCTGGTCATTGAAAAAGTCTTATTTCCAGGTTTAGGTTCTAAAAAATGCACAAAAAATTCTTCTTAATACAATTTTTTTAATTACAAAAATTAGAAATAAGCCAAAAAAGTAAAGCGACGGGTTTAAATAAATATACGGGGCAAAATACGTCAATTGAAACCACCTAAAGTTATTTGTTTTTTTATCGGATTGAAATTTGGTTAAATTATAGCCGTGTTGGAACTATATTAATTAACCGAACTGGTTGTCGATATAGAGGGGATTGAAGTTTTCAGGTTATGGACATATATGAAGCTTGAAAAACATTGAGAATAAACTCAAAACCGCAGCTATCCGCATCTGGTTTTTTGATAAGTAGTAAAGAAAACCCTAATCATTATTTTAAACTGAATATCTCAGTGGATCTCAGTATAATATTTTTTATATTCATCAAATTATATGACTTCTCGTTTTTTCTTCGAGACGATCTCAACCGACTTTACATGCTCTTGTAAATTACAATCAATAAAATAATGATTCACCAATTAAATAATATTGAAGTACTTACTTTTTAGAGACGATTCCATTTTGGAAAACATAAATTTGTTTACCATTTCACAAATTATGCGTTTTTTTTGCAGTCGTTTTTTTTATTTGTATCAAACGCGTTGAATATTACTCGTGAAACTCTCACTTTCCGACTCAATCCCTCAGTAAAAAAATATTTTATTGTCATTGCATGTCCAAATGAGTTACACATATACCGCTGAGACTTATCTGTAAGTAAGAAACACTTAGGTCAAAATCTTTTTGGGGTTTTTGACCACCTTTTTCCGATTTTTGACCACTGTGCGCCGCCGCGCCGTCAAGCAAAGAAGACGGCGCGCTGCCCGCCGCTGATCAAAATTGCGCAAATCGTCTCCGCCGATCAAATGTCTGTGGACGCAAACCTCTAATA
>NC_046663.1:105790385-105792934 GCF_010883055.1 Belonocnema kinseyi | reverse complement strand
ACTCTTTTCCTGACTCTTCCCTTATATATATTTTTCTCTAATCAGCCGGAAAATCGTAAATGTTAATGGTTGGAAGCACTCGTATTCCCTGATAAGTCTGTTTATGCATTTGTTTACATAAAGAGCCCTGCAAAAAAATGTAGAACATTTAGGATGGGAAAAAGGGGGGTATGTGAGGGATTTTATGTAATACTATGAAGATACATTTTTTGTATCACGCCGCCATCATAAGTGTGATTTTACGGACTGTAAACGATACCTAAATTGGCACTTTTCAAGATAGGTCGTTACATTTTTATTTAGAGTACAGCGTACTATAAAATAACTTAGACTGTGATCTGATTTGCTGATGGATATTTATATCTGTACTTTATGGTCCGATGAATGTCGTGACCTCAGCTTTGGCATGTAGACCATAGACTTGCTCTAAATGGCGTGATACAAAGTAATGTGTAACTTGTCCTTCGTCTCGAAACTTGCATTGAATTGTAAAGGATTAGAGTTAATTGGGATGGATTGTAATAGAGTGCATTTAATTGGAATCAATTCGATTGGATTCGAATGGATTGGAATGAATTGGATTCGAATGGATTGGAGTGGATTGGAGTGTATTGGATTGTAGTGGATTCGATTGAAGTGGATTTGATTGAAATGAATTGGATTGCAATGGATTGGATTAGATTAGATTGGATTCGAGTGAATTGGATTGGAGTGGATTGATTTGAAGTGGATTGGAAATAATTGCGATTTAATTAATTGGATTGGAATGGATTGGAGTGGATTAGATTGTAATGGATTGGAGTACATTGGGTGTGATAAAAAATAGTGTGTGACAATCTGCTCCTGAGTAGTACTTTGCCTCGTGTGAATTTCAGTACTCGGCCAAAAAAGTGCCACTTAGGGTCCTTGTATCACAAAAAAAATTTATTTCAATTTGTATAACGTATATGCTATATTAAGCACTCCATAAAGTAAGTTTTTTCTTAAAATGTCATGAAAGATGACAAAGTTCTGTGGTTAATAATCCCGAAAAGAAGTGCTTTTTCAAAATGTTTGAGAACAAAGTGGGAAAATATACGAAAACTTACAATTCTACGTACAATATCTGAAATTAATCAAAAAAATGTTATTATTTTTTCTCTCTTGGCAGTCAAAATCTTGACTTAGAATAAAAAGTTTGGTAAAAACTAAACAAAAATTCATACGCTTAAAAAAAGAAGATTAAAAAAATTCTGTATGTCGAGTAATCCGGTAGCCACTAACACTTCTGTATGCACTAATAGGTCCCCGATATTAGTCTTGCTTAAAAGATCAAAAAAGGCCCCTGATTACGAATATCTTAGGTAGGTTTTCGAAATATGACTCAATTTTTGCTTAAACAATTTTTTAAAACAATTTCATTATTTATAGACAAACAAATGTATGAAATCACTTTCAACATGGCTCAGGAAAAATATCACTTTTTTACTTCATGCACTTTTTTCGTACGGTGCGGCAATGTACAGCGTTATACAAAAATGATTTTTGAACCAAATTGCCATATTTGCACAGTGTTACCTCAGAATATATAATTAAGAAAAATTTAAAACTTGTACACTGTATATATCAAGGATAGATCTCTTAAAAGGGAAAAGAAATCTTCCGATCGAATAAAAAACTTCTTTCCCTAAATTGTTGTTAAAAAGTTGCTTTTTTAGAGGGAACCGTTCAGACTCTTCATTTATTAATAAACAAACATCCAGATCAACCAGTGTCATAATGTTGCTTTAAATTATTGTGAAAACTTTATCTAGCATTATTAACATAATTTTTTGTTCATAGTTTCTTTTGCTCAATTATTTATAACCATTGATATAAATAATGACCATCAATTAACAAAATTGGCTTCAATTTTTTTTATTAATGCTTGACACATGATTAAACTTTTCATTTTCTTACTATTTTTTCATACGTCGAGCCATTATTTATTTATGGCCTTACAAACAATGTAATTTTATAAACACACCCTCCCCTAAAAGCCACAAATTTCAAGTTACCTACTTGCAATGATCTTTTTTTATATCCTTAATTTAACCATAAATAATATAATTATCTTGGTTAGCGTTTTCGATATCTGACCCTTATTGCTAACAACTATTGTTATTAACAAATAAACTCAATTACCAAAATCTATGTTTTCTTAATTTTTTTAATAATCTATGACACAAAATACGAGCAGCCATTATTTATTCATGGCCTTATAAAAATGTATTGTCACGAGAGTGAAAAGTTTTATTTTTTGTCATAGACTTATAAAAGAATTAAGAAAAAATAGATTTTCTTAATTGAGTGTTTTTGTTAATAACAAAAGTTATAAACAATAAGGATAAGATATCGAAAATTCTACCCAAGATAATTACATTCTTTATGGTACAATCAAGGATATAAAAAAGGCAATCGCTAATAATTTGAAGTTCGTAGCTTTTAGGGGAGGGTATGTTTATCAAAAATACATTGTTTATAAGGCCATAAATAAATAATGGCTGGTCGTACAAAAAAAATATCATGAG
>NC_046663.1:105777190-105790285 GCF_010883055.1 Belonocnema kinseyi | reverse complement strand
AGCTTTTAGGGGAGGGTATGTTTATCAAAAATACATTGTTTATAAGGCCATAAATAAATAATGGCTGGTCGTACAAAAAAAATATCATGAGAGTGGAAAGTTCTATTTTGTTTCATAGATTAATAAAAAAATTAAGAAAAAATCCATTTTCTTAATGGAGCGTTTTTGTTAATAACTATAGTTATTAACAATGAGGGTCAGATATCGAAAATACTACCCAAGATAATTACGTTCTTTATGGTAAAATTAAGGATATAAAAACGGTAATCGATAATAGCTTGAAATTTGTGGCTTTTACGGGAGGGTATGTTTATCAAAAATACATTGTTTATAAGGTCATAAATAAATAATGGCTGGTCGTACAAAAAAAATATCATGAGAGTGGAAAGTTCTATTTTGTTTCATAGATTAATAAAAAATTAAGAAAAAATCCATTTTCTTAATGGAGCGTTTTTGTTAATAACTATAGTTATTAACAATGAGGGTCAGATATCGAAAATACTACCCAAGATAATTACATTCTTTATGGTAAAATTAAGGATATAAAAACGGTAATCGATAATAACTTGAAATTTGTGGCTTTTACGGGAGGGTATGTTTATCAAAAATACATTGTTTATAAGGCCATAAATAAATAATGGCTGGTCGTACAAAAAAATATCACGAGAGTGGAAAGTTTTATTTTGTTTCATAGATTAATAAAAAATTAAGAAAAAATCCATTTTCTTAATGGAGCGTTTTTGTTAATAACTACAGTTATAAACAATGAGGGTCAGATATCGAAAATACTACCCAAGATAATTACATTCTTTATGGTAAAATTAAGGATATAAAAAAGGTAATCGATAATAACTTGAAATTTGTGGCTTTTAGGGGAGGGTATGTTTATCAAAAATACATTGTTTATAAGGCCATAAATAAATAATGGCTGGTCGTACAAAAAAATATCACGAGAGTGGAAAGTTTTATTTTGTTTCATATATTAATAAACAATTAAGAAAAAATCAATTTTCTTAATGGAGCGTTTTTGTTAATAACTATAGTTATGAACAATAAGGGGCAGATATCGAAAATTTTACCCAAGATAATTACATTCTTTATGATAAAATTAAGGATATAAAAAAAGTAATCGCTAATAACTTGAAATTTGTGGCTTTTAGGGGAGGGTATGATTATAAAAAATATATTGTTTATAAGGCCATAAATAAATAATGGCTGGTCGTACAAAAAATATAACGAGAGTGGAAAATTTTATTTTGTTTCATGGATTAATAAAAAACATAAGAAAAAATCGATTTTCTTAATTGAGCGTTTTTGTTACTGACAATAGTTGTAAAAAATAAGGCTTAGATATCGAAAATGCTACCAAAGATAATTAAATTTTTTATGGTAAAATTAAAAATATAAAAAAAGCTTTCACAACCATTTGAAGCAACATTATGATCCTGGTTGATCTGGATGACTGATTATTAATAAATGAAGATTCTAAACTCTGAAAAATAATAACTTTTTAACAACAATTTAAGGAGAGAAGTTTTTATTCGATCGGAATATTTCTTTTACCTTTTAAGAGATCTATCCTTGATATAGACAGTGCACAAGTTTAAAATTTTTCTGAATTATAGATTCCGAGGTAACACTGCAAATATGACAATTTTTTTAAAAAATCATTTGTTTATAATGTGCATTGCAAACGGTTTCTCATGCGAAAAAAGTGCAAGAAGCAAAAAAGTTTTATTTTTTCTCTGCCATGTAAAGAATGATTTTATAAATATTTTTTGACAATAAATAATGAAATTGTTTTAAAAAAATGTTTAAGCCAAAATTGACCAATATTTCGAAAACCTACCCAAGATATTTGTAATCAAGGGTCTTTTTGACCTTTTAAAAGGGAGTAATCTCGGGGACCTATTAGTGCATACAGCAGTGTTAGTGGCGTCTGGATTAAAGGCATTCTTCGCATTTGTCGCTCTATAACTTCAGGTTCTATGCTTATATATACAGGATCTGAAGTTATACAACGATCAAATCCGACGTGGTGCAATATGGAATGAAGGCGTGGATATGGGAATATTTTATAATTCATTAAATTATTCCGTATATTCCTTTTTTAAATTATTTTACTTCAAATTTTTATAGATTTTTTGTTCACGTTCTGACTTTGACAGAATCCAGAGAAATTACGGTAAAAATTTGTATGGTACATTACGCTATCATGATGTAATAATTACGATATATAGCGCAGGAATTACGGTATATAATCTAATTCTTACGATCTCGTTTTCTCCGTGTATTATTCTGGGAGTCATTCATAATTGAAAAAAATTTAATTTGTACGTTTTTTTCAGCATCACTTTAAAGAATTGATACAAAAACTTTATTTTAAAACTTCGAGACACAATACTAAAAAAACACGATTGACTTCATCCCGTGTAGAAATACAAATGTGGGGCTGGTCGGGTATCCGACCAGCTGGCCCCACAAGTCAGGAAATAAAAGGAATAATTAAGACAAGAGAATCTAATCCGGATCACTAGCCCAAATGTGGATCACTAACAATTTTCACCGTAAATTAATATAATTATTATACCGAATTTATAGAATGTTTATTTAAATTTAGAAGTTAAATTTTAAATCTAAATTGCGACAAGTCATAGCACTATCATACACATAAAAAATATTTTCATAAAGTTTATCAACTCTAACATTTCTCACCATGGCTAAGTTAGGTTTTATTGCGGTTAGAGACGAATCCTTTAATTTTTCAGAGACTACTTGTTTTTGTACTATATGAGACTTTTTCAAAATGTTCATGTAAGAGGGTTCGGAAAACTTCCATAAGGTTTTTATAAACTTACGCTAGTTCCAAAATGCGAAAGTTGTGGAAAATAGCGTATTTTGTTCTAACCTTAAACTGCGCATAATATTTATATCATTTTAAGAATCATATTTCCTCTTATTTTACCGTAATAAAACAAATATAACTCGTAATAAAAATTCGTAACAAACAAGTTTCCACATACTGCAAGTTCAGGTTTTTAAATAAAATATATATAAATTTTATTTTTTAAACAAATGGTTACTAAAAAAAGTAAATATCACTAAAGTTTGAATATAAGACAAATTTTAATAAGTTTTAATTTCTTTTATCATAGCTATCTATATTTATGGCCAGCTATGAAGGGACCATTCAAGATAATAGGAAAGAACGGAAGATTTAATTAGAGACACTTTTAACACAGAATTGATTTATTAGGCAGTAGAAAAAAATGTTTTTTTTTTTAAATTGTTCACTAATCAGTGTAAAATTATATAATTTAGTAATTTATATTTTTACAATATAAAAATATAGGATTTTTCACATTTTAATTTCATCGTAAATATTTCACAAAAAATATGTTTGATATACAATTAGTTAATACAAGTTTATTACTTGTTAGTATTTAGTTGTACATTCAGATTTAAAATGCATTAGCTTACCTTTCGCGTAAATTTTCAGAGCCAAACACGCAGTAACACGCATTAAGTTTCGGGCGCAATACCGGATCACCAACGATATAATTACACGGTAAAAAAAAATTCTGGTAATTTTACCACTTTCAGAGTAGGTCCGATTATTACCTACTCCCAAAGTAACGTTTTCACTGACAATAACGAACATCCACTTTCAGTATGGAATTCAACTTTAGGTTATGCAAGTGTCCAGACAGATTCTGTAAAATTACAAATGCACTATGAATTTTAGATGATGGTATTTTAACCAAAAATATTCGTGTTTTTATGCAACATGGTAACTTTACCATCTACATAAGAAATGTGAATAATGGTAATTTGACTAGAAATTGTAAATTTCCCGTTAAAATAAGGAATACAGCAGAAAGCAGTTTTTTACATAAAAAATTCTTGTTTAATATTTTAAATCAATGTAGCAAATAAATCTTTTCATCATTTATACAGTTCTGAAACACGCTTTTTTACACATAATTTTAATTTTACCGATCATCAATCATCAAATTTAAAGACGTGAGATTACGTTGGAAAACGGAATTTTTAACAGTTTCTGTATTTTTACCAGCGTCAACAAATTCAATATACTCTGAAAGTAGGTCAATGACAGATTCACAAGCAGAAACTGTACTTCTACAAGGCCTTGCTATATTGTCAGTTTGAAAGCGGTAAAATTACAAGATTGGTTGTAACTGCTAACATGCAAGTGGTATTCACCCTATAATCAGAGTCGTAAAATTGCACCAATTTTTTGTTGGTAAGTTTACCAATCTAAGTGGTAAAATTGTTTAATTCTTTACAGTGTAGTAAAATAAATTTTGTATTATTTTTAATGCTTAAACTTATTTTCGAACGTCCATTTTTTGATAATATGCTAGGTTTTAACCTTTTATGAATTTTTATTTGTAAACACATTGTTTCTAAAACTCGATCCACAAATGGTTCCCTTTCCATATTGATTTTGAAAAATCCAAAAATAATTTGAGTTTAAATAAGCTTAAGTTGTCTATTATTCAATTAATTAGCTTTTGTGAAAAATGTAAGTAACACCTGTTAGGGAGCTCAAGGCGGAAAAATAATATATAGTTTATATATAGTGTGAAGTTTTATATATAATATTAATTTGTTTTATACAAAAAATGTATAAAACAAATGAATATTATATATAATACTACACACTATATATAAACTATATATAATATTTCCGCCTGGGATTTTCGCTTTGAACTTTTTTTGAAAACGATCATTTCATTAAAGCCTCGCATTCTCTGTTATCCGCTATTCAATGTTATCTCACTCTTTCTCGGAATACTACATAAAAGGGTAGCTTCGTCGTCTATGCACTCAGTCAGGACATGAACCGCAAACCAGAAATCCAGAAATCCACCCTTATCAGTTATCCCGGACGCGAATCTCCCAATACCGGCTTTTTCACCCCCGACTCCTCCAGTCAGGAATATACGAATATACGAAAAGCATTGGCGGAGGGTTGTGTGATACCAGGGCTGACTGCGCACGCATCTCTTCCACCATATAATCGAACTGGGAGCGCCGCGGTTCGCCGTCAGCTCCGATATCCGCGTCGTGCGTTAGGGGTGCGATCACAAGAGAAAACGCGGAACAAACGTCGGCTTAAAAAATCCCCATCGGATTCATTATGAAACGTTTTCGTGTTCCCTGAGTAAAAATAAAGTGTCTCGCGAATCGCATCATTCTTCGGTGAAAGTTATCCCTGACCCGGTGCTCTGTGGACGAGTTGCAAAACGAATTGCCGTTCCACCCCCGACCAACCCCCGATCCTCACACGTCCGTCTCGCAATGGCGCCCAACGTGGGCAGCTCGAGAATCTTTCGTGTCTTTTCAGTGTTTCGAAAGTGTTCGGGTTTCTTGAAAGGGTGCTAAATAAATTTAAAAGGGCTTCCAAATGTCCTTCAAACGTGTCTGGGGCTGATTACGGGGCTTGGGGTGTTTTTCAGTGCGTGAGAGGCCCTAAGAGGAAAGTGTCGTGTGGAGGTGCAATATGAAAAAATTCCGAAAGAAGCGTCCTGCAAAAAGAAAGGAAACCTCGAGGGAGTGACCCATCGAGAAGAAGAGTTAAAACTGCAAACGGGGGCGTTCCTCAGGCAGAGGTGACTCTCAAGGTCGCAGGTCTTCCCAGTTTCGAGGACCGACGGTAGAAACAATGAAGATTGGACCTCAGAGACCCATTCCAAAGGTTACTGTGGACCTGATTCAGTCTAGGAGGAAGGAACTGACAAGGCCGAGAATTAAGATTTGAGTAAATACTTCGTACGCTGGAGGTGCTCTACCATCCACCCTGGCGAACAAGGGCGAGACCTCGGCAATGCAGCAGGGCAAGGAGGGCTCTGTTGGGTCCAACACCCAAGAGACCCATCAGTATGTTGGGCCCTACCGTCTTGAAAAAACCCTGGGCAAGGGTCAAACTGGTGTGTTCTTGGAAAATCCTTTTATCCTTTTGATAATAAATTTCTTAATAATCTGCTGATTTGATAGGGTCGTGAAGTCATGACTAAAGGATTGACTTTAGGCTTCGAGTGATTCGTTTTTGTTTCCGCAATCTGTATTATAAAGACCACGTGGCCTGATGCTATACAGAGAAATATTTTAGAAATAGCTATCAAGCCGTTGTTGCAAATAACGTTTCATTGGGCTAGGTATTAAATTAGAAACTTTTAATTTTGCAGGTAAGAAAAAAGTAAATAGAAGTTTCTAGTTTAACTTTTAACCTAATTAAACTTGATTGGCAACTGAAGGGTTTTAAAGAAATGACAGGTCCAAAATGTGACGATTTGAAATTGTTACCTTTTAAAAGACTTCCAGTTTAAAACTCATCTATACTGAGTATCTTGATGATACTTTAAAACTCTATACTCTACAACTCTATATTGAGTGCAAATTAAAAATATTACCATTTTTTCAAAAACTACTTCAAACCTACATAATTTTCGAAAATATTTTTGAAAGCTTAATTAAAAACTTATTTACAATCCTCATGACAATAAAGAAAATGAAGGAAATGTGATGAGAGTGTATTTTTTGTGATTCTAAATCCGGTCTTATAATGTAATTCATTTTGATTTACTACGCAGTGCTAGTATTTTATATTTTCCTGTTTTCGTTACTGTACATGATAATGATCAAGTAGTACAATAAAGTTGGAATTCCGTTGTTCGTAAACTGTGAAACCCAACTTCACTTAGTAAAATGAATATGAGAGTCAGTTATAGACAATATGTTCTCTGATGAAATACTAATTTTAGTAACTAACTGCCATAATTATATAAAATATAATCACAAATTTAATTTATATTGTAGTCGTTTTTATAAATATAATTCTTGAATTATATAAAATCGATCTTCATATAACTAATAAAAAACAACAAAGCGTGACCTTGAATTAAGAAGCAAATTTTGATGTCATAAAATTTTATGTCCCTTTTTATTACTTTTACAAATGTGAAGGGAAATTGCAGAACATTTGTAGGAACCCAGGCGGGAATATTATATATATTTTATATATAGTGTGAAGTATTATATAAATCAACTATATATAATTTTTCCGCCTGGGAAATGTTCTTGACATTTTTGAGGTGTAATATTACCAAAGAAATATTTCATTTTTTGGACAGTATATTCTGAATTGCATAATTTTCAAGAAAAAAAAACGAATTAAAAAATAATAATCACGGGGGTAATAATAAATTTGAAGCACAATGAAATATAATTAACTTCTTCATATTTTGCACGATGACCTTCTGTGTGGATTATTTTAATGAGATTTTCCAATGCTTAAAATGTGTCATTTTTAAAGAATTGAGTTAGTATAAGAGTGAAGGATAGCGATTTCTTTCAGAATGCATTCAATCTACATTTATATACTGTTTACAATTTATGAGAGAATATGAAATGTTATCTCCTCAAGATACCTAAGAATAAAAAATTGATCACTCATATCTCATTGAAGCCAATTTCAAACTCAAGCTCAAACATGTTTTCCGGGTATTAAAATTTTCAAACTGAAGCGTTAAAAAATTATCATTCTAAATTTGGAGTATTTATAAGACAATTATAGGAAAATTATATTTTTAAGACTTCAAACGTAAACAATTTTGTTAAAAAATTAGCAAGCAGTGAAAATTAAAATTTTTAATTTAGAATGTTTAAAATTACCCAAAATTGGAAAGAGCTAATAGGTTTACCGAAATATGATGAGCATAAAAGATATATTTTCGGTGTCCCTGCACGCTTCAATTTTTTTTAATTTAATAATTTTAGCATTCCAATCAAAATTAGACAGATTTAATGGGAAACCCTAAAAGCTGATAAAAGTGATTTAAATTGGAAATTGCGTTTGTGATGTTAAAGAGAAATTTAAATTTGGACTGAATCTAAATTCAATTTGTTCATTTCAATTGCATAATTTTATTTTCTATTAATTATAAGAATCACTCAAAATTCTTAGTAAAAAACCATTTTCATTTCACCGTTTTTTGCAGTCTCATAAAGTACCCTGTCATACCCCGGTTTCGCAATCTAGTGGGGAATGAATTAATGAGAATAAGTATTACAATGCTTGTAACAGTTTTTTACCTGATATTTTCTATAAACTCTATGTTGTGATTATAATCCTATACAAAAAAATGTTGTAACGATATATCCCGAAAGTCTTGCAATCATTTTTTTAAAAACCTATTTGACTTTTCATTACTCGAAGTTGTTTTATAATTGAAATTAAAAATGTTGTATATTTAAATATACAAGTATTCTCTTTTAATCAGAAAAATCATAGAAATCATTATACTAATCAAGAAAAAATTCTCCTTTTGGGATTAAAAATTAAATTTAAATCCAGTTTTATTAAAACATTCAAATTATCTAATAAATTGATGAAAATATTTTACTTAAATGCTTTATGTTAGTGCTTTTTGCTGGAAATCAATATTAAAGAAAAAAATGTTTATTATAAAATCAGAAAGCTTCGCAGAAGAAGAACAATTTTCTGGTACGTCATGTTAATATCTTTTGTTAGATATTATCAATATTTTTAATCAAAAATAATTCGATTTTAAGAAACATCAATTTTTTAGTAACTTCAGGTTATGTTGGTTTGTTTCACCTAAAATTTATATATTCAATAAAAAATCATTAGATTTAATTCCAATGATTTTAATTTAAATATAATAAAATATCCGATCTTGATCAATTTTGTATTGTTTGTGTATTTTTCGTCCAAAATTGCAATTTTTATTAAAAAATTATTAGATCTCAAGGAATATTAATCACTTTTCAACAAATTGACGTTACGTTTACGTTTTAAACAAAAAATTGGTATTGAAATAAATTCATTATAATTTGAAAAAAATAGAATATTTTAACAATTTTGTGCTCTGTTTGTCCTTCCTGTCGGAAATTGCAATTGTTTTTAGAAAGCATTATATTTCAAAGAATATTCAATCTTTTTGACAATTTTAGATTTTGTTGGCGTTCTACACCAAAAATCGGTATTTTTAGTAAAAATAATTGGATTTCTTAGATTTACATTTTTTGTACAATTTAAGGTCAATCTAGCGGTTTTCTCAGAAATACCAATACAGATTTCGAATAAGATTTACAATTTGTGAACTATTAATTTAATTTAAACTTAATAAAAAAATTTAAGACAAGAAAATAATAATAGCGCATGTTGAGCGCTATTACACCCTCATTATAATTCATTTAGAAAAGCTTCGAATTTCAACATTAGAATTACACGAGGAAATAATGAATTCCGTGTTTAAAAATGTTATTGCTGTTACACAGTAATATTCAATATACCCAGAAAAACTGAAATCACGAAAAATGTGTTTCTTTAATAACACTTACTGCAGGTCACAGTTTAATGCAGTTTTACCATGTTTAATTTTCAAAGAATTATTTAATTCTAATGAATAATTACGCTTTCTTTTCGTTAAAGGGTAACTAATATCACTCTAGCGACAGAAAAAGCCTACTTTTGACTATATATTTTGGGAGTATGAATGACACAAAATAGCGGCGACAGAGCCTATCTTGAAAATCGTCTTATTTTTAACGCCTTCACAGGAGAATGATTTTCTCGTAGATATAAGACCTGGAATGGAAAACCAAAAAATTTTATGTTCTATATACTATTCACCATAGAACTTTGTATAGTTTTTTTAAATCAAATTTTTTAGAAATAGTGCACTTTTGAAGAAATGATTCGATTTTTTGCCAAAAAAATAAGCAGTAAATATTTTATAAAAAAAAGTTTACATTAAATCAAAAAACGGCTAGGTGCTTCGATATAGAATGTCATGGTAAAGCTACTGTCAACATTTTTAATTGATGAATGCACTGTTGTTTAAGTAATACGTCCTCCAAGTTTTGAACATGAAGATTTCCGGAATTAACTTGTGTCTGTTGCATTCCACGTGAAAAAAATTTCCTTATAAGAATAAAAGTACATACATTTTCCAGCAAAACTGCAAAACCTTGAATGTCCTATCTTTAATCTTTCGCGAAATATCGACTGGAAAAGCATGCCCTTAGACAAGAATTGATAATATTTTTTCTAAAATGTAGTTTTAAATGTGTTTCACGAAACGTTAAATAAAGGATATTTGATGTTTTGTAGGTTTACCGGCAAATGTATGTAAATTTATTCTTATAAATACTTTTTCATGTGGAATACAACATAAACAATAACTTTATACACTTATCAGTGCTAGAGCATTTTTTCTTCTCTGGAAAATTGAGTCTGCATCAACTAATATAAGTGCAACTTTTATCCAAAATGAACAGAACATAATATATTTCACGAAAAATAATATGAAATAAAATTATTTTTTAGAGCAATTTTTCAATAAAAAATCACTTCTGGAAGTCATAGGGTAAACATGGGTATTGCCGACAACTTAAAAAAAATTTTAGAAAACGGAGAATATTAATTTATATGCTTATTGTTTGGTCACGAAGATGAATTCATCTGAAAGGGCAGATTTTTTCCATTTTCAGATGTACCCAGTAATATAATTATTCTTTGCCAAACTATTATTGTCTTTATTTTAAAATAATGTATTCAAATTCAATGAACGACGCCTTATTTCCAGTGAACGGCACCCTACATCCAGTGAACGACATCGGTATTGATTTTAAATTCAAAAGAAATTATAATGTTATTTGTAAGAAATATTATGCAATTTAGTTTCTTTAGGCAATAAGGAACATCATTTTGTATAATTATGGGCGTTTTTAAAAGAAACGACGAAGTTTTTGGTGAAAAGGAATACCTTCGATGTTGTGTGGTTATGTTTATTTCATCAGTTCACGAATTTGTCTAATTCATTCTGGGGTGTCGTTGATTGATTTTTGAAGTTCGGAAATCCAAAATCAATTAAAAAAATATTGAACATTAAAGACTCTTGAAAGGCGATGTCGTAGAAATAAGGAAAGCCAATAGCAATCACAGCAACACGGAAATCAATAAAAAATGCGTATTATTTCCTAAAAACTTCCTTCTGTTGGGTTTCGTTCATTGAGAGATATGTATGTCGGTCGCTGGTTTTCAAGGTATGATAATAACATTTCAAATATATCAAATCTACTCAAATTTGAGACTAATATTTATTCGATTATATTGAAAAACATAATCATCTAACCTCTTAAAGTACTACAAAATAAGAAATACCTTTTCTTCTACATTTCCGAGGAATTTCAAATTAACGACATGACTAATTTTTATACTTTCAACGTGTCCTTCTGTAGGTGACAACAAAAATGCTATTTAATGAATATAAATTCAGTAATTTTGTACTGAATAAATATTGAAATACAAATTACATGGATAATAGAATATTTATTCATTTACATGTATCTATTTTATATTTCTAGAATTATAATAAAAGCATTTGCATTGCACAGTGTCGTTCACTAGAACGGCGTCCACAATACCCCTGTTTACCCTATCTCCTAAACTATTTAAAATGAAACATGAAAAAAAAGTATTTTATAGGGAATTTTGCGCACTTTAATTCCTTTTGTGAATATTTAGGTGCGCAATTTACTGAGAAAGGGCAATTACGAAAAAACTCATATAACGTTACAATGTTACATATGAGCTTAATCACCAGAGGCTTTTTTCAGATGACAAACTAAAGGGTTTATACCAATAAGCATTGCATTTCCAATAATTTCAAGAGAAATATACTCAATGAACCTGAAAAAAGGTAGACATCTCAAAAAAGAGGCCAAAGGAACAAGCACGTCCCAGTCAAAATTGATTAAAGCTATCCGTGCAGAATGTTATAAATGAATCATTTTGATGAAGTCTTCGAAATTTTTTTAATAAAAAATGAGCCCCTTTTCATTAAATCTCAATTATTTTCAACTATCCGCGAAAAAAGCCCTGAAATTGTAAATATTTCAAATATTGAGGAATAAACTATAATAAACCATCCCTTGAATTCTATACAGTTTCTACTTACAACAATATTAGCAGTCCAGCATAATCATTTTTTAAGTGAAAACCCAGCAAAAAAGAAAGTATTGATACGAATTAAATTGGAAAGATGAAGACACCTCGCAGATCCCGCTTTGTGACAATGACGCATTGGACCAATATATTGGTCAATGCTTCTAAATTCGTGAAAGTAAAATACACATTCGAGCCCCCCCCCCCCTCCCAATTCGTAATGGAGAATTTCAGCAAAAGTTTATTTATACAATTTAATCCGTAAATCCACACACGAAGCATATCGAATTCATTGCAAATGTTTAGAAAATTGTCCCGTATCTCAGTGGGAACACGTCGGACTAATACACGAGAGATCCCTGTTTCAGGTCTCGAGGCATGCAATTTTAATTAATTTTTTTCGAATTGACCTTGTCCACGCATCTATATGAATTCACACGCATTCAATTAGCGCTGTCTCAATTCCTATTTATGCATCTAAATTCGTTTAAGCGAATCAGAAAAACGGATTCAGGCGCATTAAAAAATGTTAATTCGCCCAAATCTGTATCAATTCTTTCTTTTTTGCTGGAAAACTGACTTAATCTGAGAAAGTTTCTTGAAGACTTTTTAAGACTAGCAAGTCCTTAAAATATCGTTTAAGGTGGATTTTCTTCGTAATCGTATTTTTCGACTCATAACCTATTACGATTCAATGGTCGAAGGGTACGACCGAGATGAGTCACTATTTGGGGGAGAAAAGACTGAAGCAACGAACTTCACTACAAGGGTCTAAGGGAATGATTCGGCAGCGTATCAAGATTTTCAATCATAAGCTTTCGGAACTTTCTTGACATATTGCTTGTTTTTGTTTTCTGGCTCGATTAACTTTCTGAATTCCTATTAGTAACTCTATTATATTTTTTAATAGATATATTTCAGATATAGTCCTGTTTATAGAGGAACGCCTAAATCCCACAGTAGAGAAGACTGGCTTTAGTCAGCCAACCATGTGGAAGTATTCGGGGTAGAGACTGGTAATGAATCAATATTTCCCGAGTTCAAGAATCTCAGAATAAGTTTTTCTTTAAGAATTTCCTTTCGAGGTATAATATAAT
>NC_046663.1:105773480-105777090 GCF_010883055.1 Belonocnema kinseyi | reverse complement strand
GAGGGAGCTCTTCTTAATATTTTGACACCAAAATCATGTCGATACACCTTACCGACTGCGAGTAAAGCCACCCACGCTTTAACTTGACAGACTGTATTTTTCGTGATTAAGCATGCAGGGAGGACTTGCCGAGTATCAGGATTTTGCCCTGGGTATAAACTTAAAATTAAATTAAGTTCTGAACGTTAAACGTCATAAAATGAATCATTTGGTATGCTTACTTCAAGCATTCCACCAAGTAATATTTTCACTTTTTTTTACACCAATTTCAGTTTTATTTTAAAAATATGTGTTAATTGAATTGAAAGCGTTAAAAATTTAATATTTTAAAATGGACATGCTGTACAATTTTTTTGTAGTTGCAAGTGTTTGATTCTGATTCTGATGTGCAAAATTTTGTGCTGATTGATAAAAACTGCGGATTAGTGGGACCCCCCCCCCCCATGCTCTTACGACCTGTCCGGGAGCCCAGAGAATATATTTGTAAAATTTGATCTAACTTATGACTCTATAAAAGATTAGTGTGCAGTTCCATTTAGAAGTATGCCAAAATCTATGTTTGGTCATTTTTTTGATAAAGTTATTACATATTTTTGCAATTTACTTTCATAATTTAATACAGCTAAATAATATCTCGAAATTACATTTTTTTGAATTATTAAATAAAAAAGTTATGCAACTCTTCCTTTGTCAATATTTTCGTTTTTTTGGGGACGGGCGGAACCATTAACAAGGGTTTTTCTCGGAGGTGGTTACTTCTAACTTTCTGGTTTTTGTTTTATGAAAAATAAAAAATTCATGCAGCTTTTTCTCCCGTGCAGAAATTTTGGTGGGGCGTCGCTCCGGTCAGGCCCCGATCGGGGAAAATGTGGCCCCGATAGGGTAATCTATTTAGCGCCAGCTCGTAAATGAAACGACGTACCCGATAGGGCCCAGATCTGGACATCCAAAATGGGGACCCGATCTGGCCCAGATATGGCTCCTTTAATTTTTTATTTATGTAATTAGTAAAATTTAAAAAGTTTTCTAATCATATTTGTCCAGACTTCATGTTTTACAAAACTTCTGTTTTTCAATATTCTACATTATTGAACAGTTTGTATTCCTTGATTTTATCGTTAAGACTTTGTATTTCGGAGAAAACTATTATGTTTCGAAAGACAATGTTCAAACTTAGAGCTATTACACACACCCTAACGTACAAGTTTGACTAACACACATGGGGCACGTGGAATGAGATTTTAAAAGTGAGGTGGTTTTCGAGAATATATTAAAAGCATTTGATCTATAATGTTACTAATCCGTAAATTTTTATATTTTTATATTTTATATTTTTATATTTTATTCCAAAAACAGGTCAGAGTTATTAGATCTTCTAAGAATACATTTGGTTTTATAATTTGATAATTTTGATAATTTTTCACATACAATTTTATTCGAACTGCTAACATTTTGCAATATTTCCGTAATTTTTCATATTTATCTTATACTTTCTCGAAAACTATCAGTCGTAGGGTATAAACATATTGCACATACAATGTTTGCTATTGAAATATCTACAATTTTTATTTAAAACTTTTTCGCAAATTTTTATTAATGACTGAAATAAACGAAAAAACATGAAATTTTTATAGTTTTGGGTAGTTTTGACCTTAAAAATCAAATTTTCGGATATTATCACTATCATATTCGTGATCAGCGCGTCAAAATACATAGGTATACGAAGTTTTTAATCAATCGGAGTTAAGCGCTTTTCGGAAGTTTATCATCGTCGTCATTGCGGATATAAGAAATATCACTAACAATTCTGTGCTTCCGAACTCGCAATGTACTTTTTGCTTTTGGCATTTTAAGTTCGACGTGGTTCTGACGCGTGCAACACCATCTGCCCCCTTATGGCCACATGTGGAAAATTCGATCGGGCCCAGATCGGAACTTGAGGATAAGCTGGGCAATTTCTGCACGGGCTGCGTCAAAATTGGCTTTTGTGGCACACACTGTGGCGTACCTTTGACGAGCGCTTTTCTTGAAAGTGATCACTCCTTTCAGGATGTTCCTTTCACTGCTCTATAAAGCTAAGTAATAGCTCGAAGGTATTGATTTGTTTAAAAAAATCAAATGCACGCTCATATGTCCCTTAAATTTTTAATTGAGCCACTTCAGGTTAAAATAATTGTTAAAAATTTTAAACGATTGTGAATTCACGGCATTCAAACTAAAACAGATTAAAATTGATCATTCGAGAAGTAAAAAATTTTAAACTAAAAAGTACTTTAAGTTGTACAGTGTTAAGTGAATTTTGTTTAATTATAAAATTTACAATTTAAGGTCCTACTAGTTAAATAATTAAATAAAATAATTTTAGATTGAAAATGTATAAATCAGACAATCTCAAGCGCTCAATCTTGTACAGTTTAAAATTGAAAGTATTAATGATTTAACAATACTCAGTGCTTCTTTTTCAATCTGTCGACATTTGATTTCCCTAAAAATAAAACTGTTCAATTTGGAGTAAAAATTGTTTGTAAGTGTTTAATTAAAATAATTTCTTTGCTTGAAAACTTCGAAAATAAAAAGGTTTAATTTTGATGTCTTCCACTTTGAAATTATACTTTATAATTCAAAATAGTATCACTTTGAAGATTGGTTAATGCGTGTCATCAAAACTGTCCAATTTCAAAGACCTTAAACTTTAAATTATTCAATTTTATAAGCTTATTTTTCCATCAATTTTAAACGCCTAAAATTTAGAATTGTCCATCAAGAGATTCGTTAATTTTTTATTTTTTTAACAATTAAAATTAGGAATTATATAGTTTTGAAGGCATAAATTTGAAAATTTAAGTGACTAGAAGAGTTTTTTTAAATCCGAAAAAAACCATGAAAGGACCAAGAATTTTTACATAAATCTTGAGTAGTCTTTCTGGTTTTTGTTAAATAATTCAAACTTTAAAATAAAATATTACCTTCTGAGTTAAAAAACAGCAATATCAACTTTATGATTTTAGACAGAGCTAAAGAACAAATCGAACCGCGCCCACCTTGCGCGTACATTCTAGTTGGAACAAATATTTAATTTTCCATACTATGGCAAGTCATGAAAATGCGTTTAAAAAATTTAAGCTGGCCTAATATACAGCGTGATTTTTTTAACTTGAAACTTTCAAATATCTCGACAAATAGGCACTTTATGAAAAAATGTTGTGAATACAAATTTAATCACTCTGAGGAGTCCATACACTGATGTTAAAATTGGTTCACCCACACCGCCCCCTGGGGGTGGGGGTAGGGAAAAGTTTGAAATCTTAAATGGGAACTCCTATTTTTTATTACATATTCGGATTCTTTGGATAAAAATGCATATGATTTGTCTAAAACATTTTTCTCATTTTGCGATAGATGGCGTTGTAATCAACGAAATTAAATTTTTCTTCATTTTACTGTTACTGAGAATGCACGCTTACGATTCTGCAATACTCGGAATTAGTCTTAAAACAAACTACTACTTTTAGCGTAACGCAGGCACAACGACGTGAACGTAACCGATTTTAACATTAGTGTATGTACTCCTCAGAGTGATTCATAACATTTTTTCATAGAGTGCCTATTT
>NC_046663.1:105749918-105773380 GCF_010883055.1 Belonocnema kinseyi | reverse complement strand
GAAAAAGGGAGCTCTTCTTAATATTTTGACACCAAAATCATGTCGATACACCTTACCGACTGCGAGTAAAGCCACCCACGCTTTAACTTGACAGACTGTAGAGTTCTGCGCGAAGTTGGAGAGAGTTTTTCAGTCCTCGTTTTTCCTCGAAAACGCTCGAAAATTGCAAATTCGGAAATAACTAGGCTTCCAAGAGCATTAAAGAGGCTTTAGCGAGCACTTGCGAAACATTGAATATTTTTTTGAAACCCCGCTACGTGCTCGCTCAATACTCTAAAATCATCGGCGCGAACTCGGTTTGACAGAGCACGGAGGACTGAAAAGCTCTCTCCAACCTAGCGCAGAACTCCATTTTTCATGACAGAGCATGCAGGGAGGACTTGCCGAGTATTAGGATTTTACGTCAGCTAATATATCCTTAAAATTGAACAATTAAAAGGAAGAATTGCTTAAAACTATCAAATTTCCTATTTCAACCAAACGCATTTTAAGGCCATTGTATACTTAACTGATTTAAACCTTCAATAATTCAATTAACATTTGAAAACTCTCAAATTTATTTTTATTTCAAGGGATTTTAATTTGGACCTTCTTATAGTGAAATATACTTAAATTTGAATTATTTGTATGCGAGATTATATTATTTTGCATATCAGCTTATAACATTAGCTTATATGTTTTAAAATTATAAAACTTCAACAACAAGAATTTGAAATTTGTCAGCGTCTCTGGAGACAAAAAATGTATCTCAACGGAGATTGTTAATGGTTCGGTTCTCACCTTAAATTGTAGGTTCCTCTTAAGGAAAAATCAAATTAAAAAATGTATTTTTCATAGCACCTCTATTGAAACTTCGAGTTTCGACACCTGTATAGCGGGTTGAAACACGGAGTTTGCATCCCTAGGGTTGAAACATTTTGTCTTCGAGTTTTGGTATCCTTAGAGCGGGTTGAAACACAGTTTTTGCATCCCTACGGTTGAAACCTTTTGTTTCAGCTCTAGGGTAGATAAGTAGGTAAGTAGGGTCTTCAGGTATATCTTAACTCGAATTTCCAATAGATTTGCTATAAAAAATAATATGTATTACTAGGAATGTAACACAACAAACTTAACACTCGTTGCAATCGCTGTGTTTTAACCCTTGTAATGCAACATACTATATAGCTTTAATTAAGAAGCCTCCTTTTCAATGAAGAATGTAGAACTCGGATTTCATTTTCTATAGTATATTTCTATATAAAATTTTGAACGATCATCAAGTGATCCCACAAAATTCCTCTTAAAAATAATTTCAAGCTTCCTCAATTAAGGTATCTGGTGGGTGAGGTGTAAGAGTAGTATTTTATTACGAGGCGTGGTGAAAAAAAAACGAGGTCTCCCCTTTCAGGTTCTTTATGTCGTCCAACATTTTACACCGCGAGGGGTCGGAAAACGCGTCGCTTATAAAAGAGAGAGGCTTTCATTTGCTGCGTACATATTTTCGCACTTTAAGGTTCACAAAAGCACCTGCCAGACAAAGTGTTGTATTCACTGAAAGCGATAAACCAATTGAAAATATATACAACATTTTTCGAGGACCAGGTGCACCAACTTGCGTCTTTTACTATCATTATTTTAAGATATTTACTTGAAAAATGACAAGAAACATTATATTCTTATCTAAATTTAAACTCAATTATAGTTTATAAATTTAAAAATTAAAATCTAATTATTTCCGAAAGTTATTTGAAAAATTATTAAAAACAGATTTCACTTTTAATTGTGCAGTATTGTTTAGTATTTCTTTTAGTATATAGTCTCAAATTGTTATATTATTCAAACCAACATCTTGGAATTTTTAAATTGTATTTAAGACGAGTTAACATAATGTTTTACAATAAATTAAAAAGCTATCAAAGGAGATTATTCATTTTCAGGGTGACTCTCAAAATTGGAAATGTATAGCTTGAAGTATTTAAAATTGAACTCTAAATTGTAGAATTTGATAGAACTACAATTTTTCAATTTCAATTTGTATCATATTTATTTATTCGAAAATTAGTAAGCCCAACAGTGTAAAGAACCAATGGCGGGGCTACAAAACATACATATACGTTTGAATCTGTTGACTTTAGAATACACAATTTAAAATCGTAATTTGTTAAATTCAAAACCTTAAAATTCTATTTCTTTCTACTTAGTAACAAACTGAAATAAAATTATTCTGCCCACTCGCCTTCGTCTGAACTCCAAAGCAACCACAGAAATCAACCACAAAAAAAGATAAAAATTGGATTAAAATTTGAATTTTATAGCTGAATTTTACAGTTGAAAAATCTGCCATTGCGATAAAGATGCACAAATACTTTAAAAAACTAGATTTTGTAATAGCTGCATTATTAGATAAATAAATTTTGATATCGACCTTTTAAACAAAAAAAGTTTGTGAATGAGTCAATTTTCTACTTTTTTATATCATTCTAGTTCAGTGAATAAATAAGAAAACCAAACGAATATACACATCGCTAAAAAATGATGTAAAAAATATTACAGAATCTGACAGAAAAGTGCTTTGGTGAGGGTTTGGGCATGTAAAAGATGTAAATGTAAACCAGTTGTTGCATAAAGGTCATCAAGAACTCCATCGTATGCGTGTAAATGAAATTAGGTGACTGGAGTTTGGATATTGGATGTGACGGGAAAAATCGATAGGATCATCGAAGGCTGCAGATGAGTGAATTCGGTAGAACAATAATGCACTCGCTAAATCTGAATTAATTAAATTTAGCTAATTAGCAGTCAAATTTGACTAATTGTAGAAGCAAGAACTCAGTAACTCATAATTGGTCAAAAATAACTAATTGAATTAGTTATTTTCGTCCAACCAATTCAATTAGTTAAACGCTAGACGTGGCGCGCCACCCGGGTCGCCATAGCGGACGGTGGCGAAACTACTAATTCGTAAGTCAACAATCTACCAAATAGTTAATGAAAATGTACTAATTGATTAGTCAAAAATTAGATACTTTCGGAGAGACGCGCATGTCTGTAACGCAAAGTTTTATTTGTAAGACATCACTTTACATCGTTTTTTAAATTGCACGCTGAGAATTATTTTTAATACGTGTCACTTATTGCAACGAAGGAAAGAACTATTAATTAAATAACAAAAGTACAAACTAGAGACCTTTTTTGAAAAGCATAAATCAGGTATGTCAAGCTGGCACAACACTATCAGAGTATAGAGATGTAACCTATTTCATAAGTTAGGGCTCATTCGAGGCTAATTTGGGCCCGTGACCCAAACTTTGAGCTCTTTTCCTTTTTTGTAAAAAACAGTGTTTGCACTAGCTTAAGGTTAAGATGGCCGAACATTGATGTAAAACGTACTAAAAATGATTTTACGGAAAATTCACGTTGTAGAATAATTTAGGGCTCATTTAGTGCTCTGGGAATATTATAATAAAAAATTATAAAAAATTGTTTAAACAATTATACTAAAAATGAATTAAACAAATTTCATTTTCTAACTTATGTTAAGGCTCACTTAGGGCTCCATGAATATGATATTTGAATTTAACAAAAAATTGCTTGTACAATTATTGTTTAAACAAATTCACCAAAAATATAAACTCACTATTTCTCCGTTTTAATCGAAAAGTCCGGGGCACTTCTCGTGAATTTCCGTGATAGCCAGTGTTTTAAACAAATTATTTCTTTAACATGGGGTCAAACAAATGTTTGTTTAATTCGAATAAATTTTTTGTTTGTCCTTATTTGTTTGGTTCAAATACATTTTTGGTTTGTTTAAATAAATCTCTTATTTAAAATAATTAAAGCTCTTGTTTACATTGAATATATATATTTTTTCAATTAATTATAGACTTTGTTAAAGTGAAGTAAATCTTTTTTTTTACACTTAACCTCAAAATTCAGCATTCTTTATAAAAATAATGTATAAGCTCGATAATACGTTTATTCTTAATCATAATTATCGTCATATAGGTAAATCCAGAAACACGTATTCATTCCGAAGCTTAATTCTGGTTAATTGTTATCTCTGTGCTTCTCATTTCTGAATAAAACAATCATAAATTAGAACAATGAGAAATGAATCAGAGTTGGACATTTGAATTAAATGTATATATAAGTGCTCCTTCTTTTAATTATACAATGATAATTATAATAGAAAAAACATGGTTGATGTCATAAATCATCTTTATAAAGAAAGGAAGTTAGTATTGAAAAAGGCTTACATTCGAAATCTCCAATTGTATCCAAGGTAAAGGCCCTACAATTCAAGTAATTTCTAAACTAGAGATATTTCGTCCATTTTTCAATTAATTTCAGATTTTGCAGTAATTCATAACCTTCAGAATAATACAACACTGATAAAATACCAATGCCATCAAATAAATCACATGATAAATTAATTCAGATTCTAGGTTAGTTACTTAGGAACCATCGGCAGTGCTTTACCATGGCTAGCGGCACTTTGTAGTACAGCTTTATACTGTATTTTTCATTTCAATCAAACAAATATTTTTATGAAATAGAATAAACATATTTTAAACAAATGCATTGTTTAATAAAATTCAATGTTTTGTTTAAATCAAACAAATTGTACTAAACAAATTATTTGTTTCAATCAATAAGGCAAATAATTTCCATTTCTTAAAATTAAGGGCAATGTGATACTTAGAAAATTGTCGATTTTACCAGTTTTAGGTCCCCGGCTTTTTTTCTAGAATAATAAATATTTTGTCTTAAAAATTTGCGAAATGATAGCGAACATGCTAACAGACATCCCCACACACTTTTTTTGTAGTTTAATTCGAAAAAGTTTTAATTTAGCAAAATGTGATTAATTTGCATAGCGCTTAGGAAATAGTATCGATTTTTTCAGTAGATTCCCTCGGCTTTTTTCCTAGGATAAGAAATATTTTGCCTTCAAAATCTGGGAAATGATAGCGAACATGCTAATGGACGTCTCCACACACTTTTTTTGTGTTTTTTTATCAAAAAATTTTTGATATTGCTGACAACCTGCGTGTATATTTCGAGGTTATGGGTGTTACAATTCACCCTAGCGTTACTTCCAAACTACACAATATTTTTGCCCGAAAACTTTGGACTTACAAATAAACATAGTAACTAATCTCCTGGAACTAACCATGTTTCAGGCAATCAAAAAAGTTTATTTCATAAATAATTTCCAGATTATCGGAAAGGCAGAGATGAAAAACAACGTAACCTCAAAATAATGCATATGCATAAAATTTCTATTTAGCATAATAAATTTTTTTATTATTATCCCTCAAAAAAGAGTCCGGGGACGTCCGTTGTGATATTTTATAGCATCTCCGAATTTAGTTTTTAAAAATGTTCATTTTTGTGGAAAGAAGCCGGGGAAACTGTAAGTATCACATTCCCTTAAATAAAACTTTCTTTAATTGAGGCAAAAAATGTGTCAGATTCTATTACATGAATTCAAACAAATTATGTTGTTTGATTCAAACATTTTTCTGAGTGAAGGTATAAATAGTGGTCCGTTGAATAATTCATTAGTCAAAACATTGAAAGTAAGTAATTTTTCAGTCAAAATTGAGTGCACTGATTGAATTATTTAAATTTGAACTAATTCAGATTTAGCGAGCACCTATTCCGATACTTTATTTGCCTTAAGTTATTATCTTAACCAGTATTTATTAAATCGAGCTTTTATACTTTGTAATTTATGTTTCAATTTTTTTATTGGCTTGAAAAATTTATTATATTTTTTTATTATTTAGACGTAACTTAAACCTTAACTGGCACTATGGGTAAAAAAGTCCAAACAAATTGTTGAGATTGAATTAACCGTACTAAATTCGAGAAAGTGAATCACGTGTTGACTTTTACCAGTAATTAACATCACTAACTAAAGGTAAAGTGGGTTAGTATAGAGCAGCATACGTCAGCATACTCGCTCAAAGTAGACCTTGTACAACTGTGGGGTATTTATTACCCGTTGTACCGTCAGTGAGCAAAAAAGGGATTTTCAACAAAAATGTGTGCCATTGATATTAGTTATTTTCGTTCAATTTCCAACGTAAGTTTATCATCTAAAGTACACTACATTTTTTCATTATTTTGCACGCTTAAATTCAAATAAATTCACATACAAGAATGCAGGCTTACAATGACGCTTGCAATCTCTCGATGTGCCATGAGCACCCCGCAGACCCTTACAGCGACTGTGTAGGTTTAAAAGAGTAATTGCAATTTTGAAAAATTGTTTTTTATGTTACTTTTGTATTATTTATTTTTATTAACTATTTTTGGGCATTCAATTAAATATAAATTCATTTGAACATTGAAAAATATAGTGTTTTATTTGACCATAAACTCGGTTATTCATTTTGCAAAATAAATATCTTTTTGGAAGCATCAATAATGCAGTGATTTTTCTCTTGAAATTTAGCATCTTAAGAGTAAAACCCTAAATTTTTAGGTAAAAACATTTAAAATTACGTGAGTTATGAATTTTTAAGTAAAAAAACTCACTTTTTGTCGTTCCCGGGTAGAAATTATAACTTGGTTCTTAAGAGGCCCTGTCTAGATTTCCTATTTTCTATCGAGGCCTTAAAGTGGCAGTCTATCGAGGGCGCAAGCGAAAGCGTCACGCTCAGCTAGCGAGGTTATCAGAAGGCAACCCAATGAGGGCCTACTAATAGGGTCTTTATAGAATCTAGATAGTCTCTCACACACTGAGAAAAAAAATACTTTCGAATCAATGAAATATTGTTTTTAAGCATCAAACGGTATTTTCGCGCTCGGTGAAATTCATATGCTATTATTCAAAAGCATATGATATAGTTTCTTATTTTGTTGATTCAAATAAAATATTATTAAATTATTAAAAAATTGATCATGCTTTAAATTCTGAAGTGTGATGCTATGGTTGCAAACACTCCCCCGTTTTCTCGTATTTTTATTGACATTTAAATCTTAACTATACTCCGCATGTTATTCTAAAACTAAAGTAATTGTTAAATTTGGCTAGAGAAGACTTATCAATAATAACTAAAGACAAACGCAGTTTTTAAAATATTCGCAAGCGCCGAGAATCCAACGCCTGCACCTCACGCTTAAAAGTCGAACCGATCATCATCTAATCGGTCATCTAAAGTATCATCCGATACTTTAGACATTAGGAAAAAAGGTTTTTGAAGCTCGATTGGTTATATATCATTTTTAAACGTACTTACATGATTTCAAATTAAATCTATCTTTAAGAAAAATTCTTTTCAAATTCTTAACGCACCAAATGTTTTTAATTTTTTCAGAAAAAAATTTAATTTTTCAAAGTTTGCATCTCGGCAATTTTTTAAATTTTGTCTTTTTTAAATTTAAGTATAATTAAGCGAAAGAACATTAATGTACTTTTTTGCACACACAGCTGTATTGACAGTTTTACCTGTCGAGGGCTTTACATGGTCCCCTCGAGAATATAATTAATTGATATAAATTATTTTTTAAATATATCTTTACGAATAAAGCTTTTTATCTAGTCTAATTAAAATATATAGTGCTAAAAAGTGAGTATATAAATAATTTAAGTTAGCTAACACACGACAATAACCCGACGAGGGCCAGCAGAGGGGAAGCCAAGATTTTTCCAGCTATAAAATCTGGCTGCGGCCTCGTAAGAGCCAATATTTAGTTGAGGCATAAAAAGGCAATTTCTACCCGGGTTTTTTTCAAAAGTTTTGTTAACGAACTTATGACTGTAAATCGTTTCCATTTAAAAAACATATCTTAAACTACATTACATCATTTTTTGTGCAAAAACATTCAATACCGGCTGCGCGGAACATTTTTGAACCCGTGGGGTGAAAAACACTCGTTGTGCCAGTTAAGGGCTAGAAGAAAAAAAATAATGAACTTCCTCAAATCGTTTGTGGCTAAATTTAGAAAATTCATTTTTCATGAGTAAATATATATTTTACGAAACTGGGTAAATAGTTCAAATGTATCATTCAAATGCACGTTTTTGAAATCCTTTAAATATATCACGCGACATCATGTAAATTTTACTGAAACTGTATGAGGTAAACCGAGTGAATTTTGGTGTGACCTTTAACGCAAGTTGCCTCATGAAATATTTATTTTAATATTATTCTGAATTTTCACTTCAGATACGAGTATATTAATCTGTTAATTTTGCCTTAATTTTTTTTTGCCTCGTCTAACCGCGTTTATTATCTTAAAAATATTACAAAGAACAAAATTTGTCAAGTTTTATTTGGTCAAACTTATCCTATTTATTTGATTTGTTCTTTTTAGTTTCATTTAAATTTAATGTAAATGGAAATAAAGAACTGTACTAATTCTTGAATAAGTCTGGCTTGAATCTCTGAACAAGAGACACTAGAATTGTTTACCTTCTCTTGTAAATTACTGCATTTGCATTTCAATTTCTCTTGAAATATCTTCAGTCTTCACTCAGAGAAAATAGGAATTTTCGTCTGGTAAAATTTCTAAGTTAAATCTAAATATTTCATTCTCAAATTATACGAGAAAAACTCTAGCAACTCAAATAAATTTTACAAATTTGTAATAAAGTCCTTCAACATTAATTTTTTTAATTTGATTATATATTTTTGTGTAGCTTGTTGCAGATTAAATGGCCGTTTTTGATTTTAGATATATTAAAAGAACGGTCATTCCATGTCATTTCCTAATAATAAATCAGTAATTCTTACTGTTCGATTTTTTTAACTCTTTTTCTTTCTCTGACTTTCTTTATAACCGAGATGAAAAACATTGGTGCATTTTGAAAGAGAAGCATCGAATTAAAAGTTTATATTCTTTTTTATTATTATATAAAGACCGGAATGTAAATATTTTACTTTATCTTTAAACACAAAATTGTTTATCATAGTTTGCAATGATACATTGTTTAACCTAAGTATTCGGAAATTTGATTCTGTCTTCGAGTTTTCCGATACTTATGACTCGTTCAAAGGAAATGAAGTTATGAATGTTACTTATACAATAATACGAGGATATGGCCAAAGTAAACAATGGTGGAAAAGCGTGCTCGATATCCTGCAGCGGTTTCAAAGTTTGTGCATATATATTCGTTAGAAATATAAGGGTCATGTCACAATAACGCGTTTGTGTACATATCAAGGACCCTTGCTTTTACTGTTAAAAGCAGGTACATTATACTTTATTTCATGTATGCAGCTTATTCGAAAACAAGATACAATGTTTTAAATAATGAGATGCTGATTTTTTATTACAAGAAATAAAATTACAGTGCACAATCATGCGATAATGATCTAACATTAAAACTTATTTAAAGATTTCGTTATTTTTTAAATTAATTAAATTGATTTATAATATCCTTTAAAGTAAATTTGTATATTGATATGAGTTAATCATAATGAAATAACGACAAAATATTGCAATGACCCTCATTAACATTTCTGAACCAGAAAGATAAAATTTATTTATCTTCTCTTGTAAATTGCATTTGCATTCCAATTTTCTTGAAATGTTCACTAAAAGCAGTGAGGCTTTAAAAAATCCGATGCATTTTGCTATTATTAATTAATGAAATTGACACTTTTTTAAAACATGATATAATTTTTGTTGTTAATAAATAATTCTTACCATTTAGTTTTTCGCAATCTGCTTGAATATAAGAAATTTCAAATTCAGAACTTTAAAGGTCAACAGTAAAGAATTTTAATTTGAAGCATTTAATTACGGGACAATTTTAAATTTAATCTTGAATACCGTAAAATTCCAAATTGGACGATTTTGGAATAAGTTCAAATTTACTTAAGGGCAAATGATACTTAAAAAATTGTCGATTTTACCAATTTTAGGTTCCCGCGGATTTTTTTCTAGAATAATAAATATTTTGTCTTAAAAATTTGGAAAATGATAGCGAACATGTTAACGGACGTCCCTACACATTTTTTGTGCATTATTTTAAAAAAGTTTTAATTGAGCAAAATGTGATTAATTTGCATAGCACTTAGGAATTTGTTTCGATTTTTTCAGTGTTAGATTCCGCCGGCTTTTTTCCTAGAATAAGAAATATTTTGTTTTCAAAGTCTGGGAAATGATAGCGAACATGTTAACGGACGTCCCCGCACACTTTTTTTTAGTTTTTTTTCAAAAAAATTTTGATTTTGTTAACAACTTCCAAACTTCTTTTGTTACTTCCAAACTACACAATATTTTTGGCAGAAAACTTTGGACTTGCAAATAATCATAGTAACTAATCTCCCAGAGCTAATCTTGTTTGCAGGCAATTAAAAAAGTTTATTTCATAAATAATTTCCAAATTATCGGAAAGGCAGAGATGAAAAACGACGTAACCTCAAAATAAGGCATACAATTTTTATTTAGAACAATACAATTTTTTTATTATCCCTCAAAAAGAGTACGGGGACGTATTTTATGATATTTTATAGCATCTCCGTATTCAGTTTTTAAAAATTCTCATTTTTTTGGGAAAAAAGCCGGTGGAACTGTACCCGACTGACCACACGACGAAGTATCACATGCCCTTAAGCTTTTAAAAATGGACAATTTCAAAATATATATTTAAAAAATTAAAATGTCATATTTCAGATTTTAAAATTCAAGAAAAAGAAACTTGAAGGCCTCTCATTGAAATAATTTTAGAAATTTAAAAATGCCAAAGCCTAGGCTTCTAGTCTGAAAATCAGATTTTCAATAATTTAAAGAATTTCGAGAGTAATAATGAACATATCACTCGTTTCCATTGAAATTACTTCAACCTAAAGGAGTTATCGATAAACTATCGTTTTTCAACTTGAATTTCGTTAAATATTTTACTCCTGTTTTCAAGAAACCTCCTATTTTTATAGTTTTTTTGCATAAATGCGAACTAAATTGACAAGGAAATAAGAAAATACAACTTTTTGGGTTCAAGTTTATTCTTTATGGTTAGAAAGTCATCTTTTTTAGTCAAAAATTCAACTACGTACTTGATTAAAAGTCGAACTACTTTGTTAAAAATTCATTTATGTTTAACGATTTATCTCTTTGGTTAAAAATTTAATTATTTTGTTGAATATTTGTTTCATATTAGATTGAAAATTAATTTTTCTAACTGAAAATTTAACTATTCTATCTTTGGTTCAAATTTTCTCTATTTTAATTTAAAATTACATTTTTAGTAGACAATTTCTCGTTTTTTATAGATTTTGTTGAAAATTCGTCCTTTTTGATAGAAACTTAATTTTCTGGGTTAAAAAATCTTTTTTTTGTGGCAAAATCAACTATATAGTTGGAAGCAGAAATCTTTTGTTCAGAATTCAATTCCTTATTTAAAGATTCATTCCTTTAGTTACTTTATTTAAAAATAAATCTCCTTGGTTGCAAATTCAATTATTTTATTAAAAACGTGTTTTTTTATTGGGAATTCGTTTTTTAACTGTAAATTTAAATATTCCATGTTTAGTTCAAAATTGATATTTTAAATTGACAATGGACCTTTTCTAGTTGAGAATTAAATTATTTTGTTGAAAATTCGTCTTTTTGGTAGAAAATTAATCTTCTTGGTTGAAAATTTATCTTTACGGTCACAAAATCAACTACTTTGATATAAAATTTAACTACTTGACTAAAAATTACATTCATTATTTTAAAATTCAGAATTATTATTTAAGAGTTGTTAAATTTAACTGTTTGGTAGAAAATGGTCTTTTTGAGTACACAATCATGTGTTATCAAAAATTCATTTTTTTGTTGAATTAAACTTTTTGATAATTCATCTTCTTCGTTGAAAATGTAACTAATTTATTGAAAATTCATTTTTATTGGCTGAGAATTAATTTTTGAACTGATTGATGTACCAACCAAAGCTGCGAAATCTAACAATGTTTCTTTTGATCGAAATACCCCATTATTTCAAAAACAAAGCGAGATCTTTTCTTATTTCAGGTTTTCGATATTATTATTATTTTAGGTAGAAAAGCTAGAAATGTACTCAGGCCCACATATTTTTTGACACTAATAAGTTTTGATCATAAGCTGACAAAATTATTTAAATTAAAAAATCATCTTCAGAAAATTCAAATGTAATAATATTTACATGCTCTTACTTTTCTCTTGTAAAAAACAGTGAAAACATACTTTTCATTTTTTTTTAAATATAGTTTTTTAAAAATACTGGATGTTTAGATTTTTATAGTTAAGAATTGATATTTTCTAAAAATGGCTCAGGCGAAGATTTTTCTTTTTACTAAAAAATATAATTGTAAGCCATTCCAGATACAAAATGAAGAGAAACATGCTTACTGTTTCCCCCTTTGGGATGAAGTAATTTAAACGGAACTGAATTCTCATAAGAACATATCCTAATGTTAATTATTTCTAGAGTTAAAAATAATGTTCGAAAACATCGAAATTTTCACTTTTTTAAATATCTTGTGCAAAAAATTAAGAAAATGTATCTGAATTCGCAACTATTATTAAAAATTGAAAACAATTCTCAATTATTTATTGAATTCTTCAAATAAGACAATTCGTAAAAACTAGTTTATTCGCAAACAGATATTAATGCTGCATGTTAAAAGCTCTGTTTTGTTCAAAAGCCTTTTAAATGCAACGACAAAGAAAGATTTTCAATTTCTACTAGCACCGAATTGTGCACGATTATTCTTTTCCATCCCAATGTTTCCACATGACCTACTTTTTTGTAGAATGCGAATTCTCAAGTTTAGGACTGGTGATTTTCCTATCAGGAGAAATTTCACATGTTAGAAGATAACTAACAATACTCAGGCATCTGACTCGCTTCAAAGATACAAATTTGTACCAATAGTGGCATACATTTTGAAAAATGGTGGCAACATAGTTAATGACAATTTTTAAATTCGCATAAAAAGAGATAAATGGCATGAAATTTCTAAAAAATTATATTTTTAGGAATACAAAAATTGAACAAAACAGTATTATACAAACAATTTAATAAAATTTTATTGATCTATAGAGGTCTTTTGGATTTTTAAAAAGAATTTTTCCGTAAATTCTAAAAGTGCTATTTTGTAACTACGCCAAATTCTCGTTTTCAGTCTACCTGACTCGTTTCCAATTGGAATATATATAATTAAAAGTTTGTCATAAGAACAACCGCCGGATTTCGTCGGGAGCGGGTGCTAATCTGAAAAAATGCACCCGATCCCAGCAAAATCGCGGTAAAATTTCAGCCACAACCACGTCTCACGACCGTGAGATAGGTGGTTACAGTCTGTAACGGAATCAATACGACGATCCGCCAAAACTCTCGTTGCCCCTGAGAACGCGGAGTGACCCAAGGACGACCGCCTTTAGTATTTTTCCCGCAAGTGTTTTAGCATATTGTTCACACGCAAGGATGCTTTTCAGGCAGCTAAGCAGTGAAAGCTTGGCACGTCCAGGAGCGCCGATGATAAAGACGATTAGTTTAACAGAATATTCCGGGTACAATCGTCGCAATTCCCTTATAAGGTCTCTATATCTCTCCTTCTTTTTATTCTCCTTGGCTGCGATGTTTTTGTCAGTTGGTGCCGAAAATTCGATAACGAACATGGTTCGCTTCTCGAAGTCAAGAAGAATCATGTCAGGCCTCGAGTGTGCAACAGAAACAATTGTCGAGAATATAAAGTTCCAGTATATGCGGCTCGGGGTGTGAATGGCACGCCCTGCAGCTATCATCGGGAATGTCTTGTTTCAAAATGTGGCGATGGTATGTTAAGGTGGAAATGACCCCGTCTTGATATGCCAAAATGAAACCCTCCGTGCCAGACTTCAATCCGGGTAATTTAAGGAAAGCAAAACTTAGCTCACACGACAATGACTGATCCTCTACATTTCTGTGAAAGATTCCGTGCTTCTTCTTATCGAGGAGATGTTCACAGAAGTTTTTCTCTTGTGCTTTCTTAATCCGGGCTTTCAGGATTGAGTACTCGAGATAGTTAAAATTTGATGCATTTTGCTCACCCCTAATACTGAAGTTAAGTCCGAGTGTTTCAGCAGCCTCCTCCGCTGCTTTGTAGAGAAACGCTCATTTGCCCACTTCTTCGTGCTTCCTGTCCATTTTAAGAAGAGGTCCTCTTCCATTTGCAACTCTATATGCTGTACACAGAATCATTCTGTTGTGAAGACATTCAAGATTCAATATTCCGCGACCACTTTGACAGCATGAGTTATAGAGTCGCGGAACAGAAGACTTTAGATGCATGCTATTGTTCATGTGCATAACCTTTCGTGTCCCGATATCAAGGGATCTGAGTTCGTTTTTCGTCCATGGTACCACTCCAAATGAATAGAGTACTACCGGGACCGGAATCATCTCGTTGCAGATACTTTTTCCTCGCCGACAGTTCGGAAGACCAAATCTGCCAGATGAGATGTTCGTATCTGCTTCGGAGAATATCCTTTATATATGTCACATCTTGAATGCGGCTCTGTGGCACGCCCAGGTATATATAAGTCTCTCCAGCGCAAAGGTGTCGTATAGCGCTTCTATCGACGAGCGCAGGGTCTTCAGGGATGCCATTAAGTTTTCCTCGCTTTAAATAAATCTTGTCGCATTTGTCGAGCCCAAATTCCATTCCTATTTCCTTAATATATCGTTCGATAATCCCTAGAGCTAGATGTAGTTGCTCTTTGTTTTTAGCATAGATCTTAATATCGTCCATGTAAAATACATAAGTGACCTTGTACTTTCGATCTGCAGGTTTGCGGCAAAAGTACCCGTCAGAATAGCGAAGTGCTAGAGATAGTGGCAATAATGTGAGGCAAATGAGGAGTGGGCTCATGTTGTCGCCCTGAAAGACAACTCTCTGAAAGGTGACCTTGTTAGTTGTCACAGAATTTTTTCCAAATGAGATATTAAATCTGTTTTTCCAAAGCGGCATCAACCGCTCTATGCACCTCACCAATTGCGGATGAACCTTTAAGATTTCCAAAAAACAGATAATAAGTCTGTGGAAGGTCGAATCGAAAGCTTTCCGGTAATCAATCCAGCCCATCGAAAGGTCACGCTGGTAGTATGCTGCATCTTTGCAGGCACATCTATCTATGAGCAGGTTCTCCAGACATCCTGCTACACCTTTCTTCGAGCCGCGTTGTTCATACATTTCTTGCCACACAGGTTAAATTTCCCGAACAATCCTATCATTTGGGATAGCTGTGAATATCTTATACAGTGTGTTCAGACAAGTGATTGTCCTGTAATTCTTTGGGTAGGCTAAGTTGCCTATTTTCGGCAGGAGTATTGTGCGCCTTTCCACCAACCACTCCGGAATTGGCTTTTCCGACTTTAAATATGAGGTGAAAATACGGGCCAAACGTTGAAGGGTAGAAGGAAACTTTTTCCACCAGAAGGTCTTGATATCATCTGGTCCCGGAGCGGAATAGTTTTTCATCCCTCTTAATACTTTTTTCATCTCCTGAGTAGTGAAGGGTGGGCATTCTTTATCAGGTGTTATGAGGGCATCACACAGCTCCTTAAAGCTATTTATGTTATCTGAGTCTTCGTCCACTCTATGCTGCACTTCGTAGACTGCTCTCCAAAATACTTTGACCTCCTCTGGTTTGGACGTGTGGTCGACAGTAACTGTCTGATGGTCAGCAGCTTTGACTTGGTAAGTGTGTGATAACGAGTCCAGTGTTCGCGCGCAAACTTACGAACCTTGGGGGTAAAATTCTTGCCAGATGTGATGTAGTCAATCACACACTGAATGCGGGACGCTTACTGTCTTGCCCAGCCTATTTTTATGGCGAGTTGATGCATTCGTCTTTTGGTCTTATGATCAACCGTTAGTTTTGTTTCACAGTTCGCATCGGCCAAAGCTCTCGCTGCATTATACACACAACAATTGATAGTCCAGAGGTCGGATTCTACGGAAAAATGTCCGCGAAGCTCGTCATCCATTTCAGCCAGATCTTTAGGTTTGAGAGAAACCTGAGTGTTTATGTTTCTTAGGGGCATAAAGCATCGCTCTTCCTCTATCGGATGCCTGCCCGCGGCTGGTCTTAGTGTCGCCTCTCTTTCTCTGTTGCCGGCTTGTTCTGGCTGTGGTAGAGTAGGCGTTACGGTTACATAGCCCCTGTTTTAGAGTACTTAGGCATGATTTCGCAGACGTAGATGCGAAAAATGCGATAGCTCCGGGCGTTTCTCGCACCACAGAGCATGCAGTCGCAACATGTAACCCCGTTTAGGGGCCACACTCGCATCGTAGCACTCTAGCAAGTCGTGATTTAGTTGTTTCATCCAACTAAAGGTCCCGAGATTCCGTCGATCCATCGCATTGAATCCAACTTCATTGGCTCCCTCAGCTCTAGAGTGGTCGGCATTGTTGGCCGAACCATTGTCAGGAACCCTGCGCGTTCTGTTGTTTTGAACCGCACTTACTACAGCTATGTTTGGTGTTGTGTTTGGTGTTCGCACGAGAAGCTAGGGAAAGGGTTCGTCCATCCTTGTAGAGCCCCGCATGCAAGGATAAGGCTGCGTACTCTGAGAGGTCACCCAATATCCCAGAGTCACCGTTCTGGACACCTCACCCAGGTGCCATTCAGCTTTCGGCACGGTTTTTACACCTCCGCTTGGGAGTTAATTCCTTCGGGACCACCCCTGGACTATATTCGCAACTGCCTATTCATTTTTTTAACCATATTCAGCAGAAACCCTTGATACAGGGACCCTATATCCCGGTGGCTTTGTCATAGGCCCTTCTCATACCTTCTCATTAGGATGAGAATGTAAAGAAATTTTAAATTAAGAAAATTCAAGTCAAAACTTACAGGGTATAATTCCGAAAAGGTCAGCCGCCAAGAATACATATTAGCTTGATATTTGATATGGGGGTTCCGTTTTTCTCCCAGCTAAAATTACTCTGCGCAAAAAATTATTTTATTTTCACGATGATTAATTTGAATAGAAATTGTTTTATTCTCAAAAAATATTGATCTGACATAAAAATGTTGCGAACAAAAGTTGTAGATTTTATCATAAAACATACTTCTTGTCTTTACACTTATTTGTAAAATTAATATTTTTGAAGAAAAATTTTGAAAAAATGAATGAACACTACGAGGCGTGATCCTGCTCCCCCGAGAAACTGCGGGAGTCAGCAGTTCTAGGAAGCCTGAGAATGGGGTGACTGAAGCGACAGTTTGGTGTATTTGATTAAATTTTTTATAAAATTTGTTTATTTTATTTCTTATGCCAGGGTTGCTACATAATAAAAATTAAAGATCTTTTCCTGATTTTTAAAGGGCAAATTAAAGAAAAAACTTTAGACCTCACGCTTATAGTACAATTCCGCAAATATGAGAGACTTTTAAACAGTTATATTTCAATGTTAGACTCTAAAATTATTCAACTTGGATACAAATATTTTACTTAACAATTATTTTGTTGCAAACGCTTTTATTTCAAATTATTTGATTTTAAACACTTCAAACCTTAAAATACTTAACTAACTATATATTGAAATTTAGAATATGAAACAACACGACTCACCTCCTAAAATATGATTCAGATCATTTCTTTTACTCAAATTTGAAATCAAACTATTTCAAACACTTTACTATAAAAAATGTTAATATTATTACAGGTTGCAGTATGAAATAAAATTAGTGAAATCTCGAGGGTTCGCAGAGTTACACATTGGTCAATTTAAAACGATACTAGTTTTCATTATCCTAACAGGATTTTACAATTGTAGGCTTTTTTAGGCAAAAAAAATCAGTTTCATGATTTCAATATTGAGTTATTTAATGAGATGAATTTATAATTATTTATTATCGTTTTTAAATGATTTTTTAAAATTAGTAGTGATATAGTCAATATTTAACAGACAAAATTATTCTAAACTGACGTCCAGTTATTAGTTAGAGAAATTAAATTAAGTACACCACAACCAGAGTCCGACTAGTATGTATGTAGTATTTCGATTTTTAAAAACCAACTACTGTCTTCAACTATCAACATTGACATCAAACATAGTTTGAATTTCCCACGACTAGTAACCTACTTTTAATGGGGTAAAGTGGATCTCTTTTACACGAATGTATAAAGCTGAATGGTTTCGCTATGATAAGGATGAGAAAAATAATAATTTAGACAATCAGTTGCACTATTTATATTAAATCATTATTCTCACAGAATATATACAATATAAAATGAAATTAGTCTGATAGATTTATCCAATAGATTAGAAGTTTATTAGTAAAATTTAAGAGGAAAAATATTGCCTGGCTAATCTTACATTAAGGATAATTGGGTTTTAATTATAAATCAATTTTCGTTACAGAAGAACTTTAAGTGGATAAAGAGGTACCATAGCCATATTCTAAGGCAGTTTCAGCCTTCAGACGAGGGTTTAAGCCAATATTGCCAGTTCAATAAGTTTCGTTCATCTTTCCGCCACTTCCCTTGCTCGCGCATTTTCATTCTCTTGCACTTGCTTGTTCGAGAAAACTTCTCAGACTCATACATATAGATACTTGAAAATGCACTTGCGTCTTTATCGTCCCTCATTTATTTTTAATGCACAAACTCATTTTAAACTTCACTGAAATACCAATCTTGACGAGGAAAAGTATCTTTAGAAGTAGTTTAATATACAGACTTAATATTCACCTTTCCTGAATTTTAGTTTTAAACTCGCCGAAAGTATTTCACATTATTGCTCAAACTCAAATTGCAAGTTAAAGCATTCGAAAAAGAATACTCGCGAGTTTGAGAGCGCCTAGGGTGCGCGACTGTTGGTTCTCCCGCTTCGCACTCGAATGTATGTATCTCGCGCTTCGCGCTAGATTATGTATTTACCTCGCGCTCGGTCTTTATATTTTCACACATTCTTGCGCAAAACTTTTTAAATCAAGACTCAAAACATCCACCACTGTAATTTTGTAATTGGGAATTCTCATTTGTCAAAAGAGCTTAGCTCGAGAGTTTGAGCGCACCTACGGCGCGCGACTGTTAGCTCTCGCACTCCATGCTCGATCTTTGTTTGTCTCCAGAATTCGTGCACCGACCTTTTAAAATCAAAGGTCAGCGGATCGACAACTGTAATTTTCTGATTGTGAACTCTCTTTTGTTGAAGCTTTTTCGGCTTTAACGAACACATTTTCATCACATAACTCGTGCTGCGCACTCGTTTTGCCAAAATGTCAACTTTTCTACATTATACACAACACTTTTATATCAAATATAATACATTTTTTAGGTAACTCTGTCTGGGATTGCTTATTTAGATATTGCAAAATAAAGCACAAATTGTATTTATCATGAATATTTTAATATTTGTTTCTCATTTGCTTTAAATTATATTCTGAACTGCGCTGAAACATATATTATTTCAATAAATTTATACCATTATAATACGATATATATATAGGATATAGGATCCTATGTCCTCTTCCGTCTTTTCTGTCCTTTTTCAAAAAAAATAATTTTTTAATTTTTAATCTTATTTTTTACGATTGAAAGAAAATCTAATCGTCCTGTCTAAAAATGATTATAATAATAAATTTATAGAACTTTTTAGGATAACAACTTCTGTCTGTTAATTTTAGTTAGTAGCTTGTGTCGTTTTAAAAAAATTAATTTTTTTTATTTTGAATGTTATTTTTTACGAATAAAGCAAAAACTGCGTGTCCTATCAAAATTTCAATGAGTTTTCGGTATTTTTTGGAAGAGTAACTTTTGTCTATTTTTTCATAGCTTGGGTCGTTTGTCAAAAAATTAACTTTTATATTTTTATTGTTTTTTACGAATAAAATAAAAACTGGGCATCCTATAAAAATAATTATTAAAAATATGTAGCTCTTGCAAATTTGTAGATCTTTCCAGGGCGCGCAATTTTAACTTATTAAATTTTTCGTATCTTGCATAGTTATAAAAAAAATTGAATTTTTGAATTCTTCATTATTTTTGGTATGATCAAATTTTGAATTTTCAACTTTTCAACCAAATTAAAAAAGTTATTATGATAATCTTGTAGGGCTTTCAAAAATCAGTTTTTTTCTTCTCTTGAGGTTTTTTCACATCATGCGTTGTTTGGCTTAAAATGTTCATTTTAGTTTGTTTTTTTGGATCTTGAAAATGCTCTAACTCTGATAATTTTCATTCTATATAAAAAAAGTCACGAAGATAAATTGTTTGAGGTTCTGAGTACTATGATTAACTGTACATAGCATTTTTAAGTCTTGAAAATTTGTGATTTCAAACATTTTCAAAATCCGCTCACTTTTTGAATTTTCTTTTTTTCTCGTTTTTTCTTTTTAGGCCTTAAAAAAGAGTGTTAAAGCAGAAACCAATCTGACCAATTTTTTGAAAGTTATTGTGCCTACATACAGACTACATACTACAGATTACAGACAGACAAACACCTCCGTAAAAATAGTTTTTTTCTGACTCAGGGGGTCTGAAAACGTGAGATTTGATTAAAACCAATAAACTGAAATTTTACATGAAACCAATACCTTCTCACTAGGATGAGAATGTAAAAACATTTTAAATTAAGCAAATTTAAGTCTAAACTTACGGTGTATAATTCCTAAAATGTCACCCGCCAAGAATACATATTAACATGATACTTGATATGGAGGTTTCTTTTTTCCCACCGCTAAAATTAATCTGCGCAAAAAATTCTTTTATTTTTACGAAGATTAATTTGAATAAATATTTTTTTAATCTCATAAAATATTGACCTGACATCAAAATGTTGCGCACAAAAGTTGTAGATCTTATCATAAAACATATTTCTTGTCTTTACACATATTTATCGAATTAATATTTTTGAAGAAAAAAAAAATGAATTTTAAGATTTTTTATTAAAAACTAATTTTAGACGGATAACACTAGGACGCGTGATCCTTCTCCCCTCAGAAACTGCAGGGGCCAACAGTTCTAGGAAGGCCGAAAACGGAGTGACTGACAGCGAGAGTTTGGTGTAATCAGTGGCGGACTGGGTATTTAGGGGCGCGGCCGGGGATCCAATACTGGGGGTAATAATTGACACCCCCCCCCCCCCAAGACTGTCATAACAACTTGTTTAATTAAAAAAAAAAATTGAAAATTTGAATTTTTATCAAACAAAAAAAATAATGAAAAATAAAACATTCTGTTTTGTGGTCTAACTATGCAAGCTACAAAAAAAGATTAATTAAAAAAAATGGTTTATTAAAAAAAATACAAATTAGTTAATCACGTTTTAATAGGATGTGTAGTTTATGTTTTATTCATAAAAAAACAACATAGAAAGCAAAAAAATTGGTTTTTTGGGGCAAAAGACACAAACTACGAAAATAATAAATATACCCATGCATATAATGAATCGTAATAATATAAATTGATTGAAACGATACATTTTTTAAGGTAGCTGAGAATTTGAGAGCAAAATAAGGAACAAAAATATTAAATTATTCATTATAAATAAAATGTGTACTTTATTTTGCAATAACTGAATAAGCAATCCTGGGCCGAGATACAAACATAAATTTAATATGCATTTGATATAATAGTGTTGAACGTAATGTAGTAAAGTTGGCATTTTGGAAAAAAATCGAGGACGAAGCACAAGATACGTCATGAAATGTGTTTGTTAAAGCCGAAAAAGCTTTAACCAAAGTTAATTCGCCATCACCAAATTACAGTTTTGTCGATGCTTTGGCCTTTAATTTTTAAAAGTTTGTGCACGAATGTTGGGAAGTACAAAGACCGAGCATGCAGCTTTGAAGTAAATACATTATCGAGCGCAAGAACCAAAAGTCGCGCACCCATATAGACTGCAAGTTTTCAAGTATTTTTTACGCGAAGATTTAAGCCTTGATTCAAATAAGTAATTCATAATAACAACATTAAAATTACTAAAAATGTTGAAGTTATAATAAAATAACAATTATTGTAGAAAATTATAGCAAAATATTGTAATATTTTTTAATTTCCATAATAATGAAATATATCCTTTGATTCGAACTCTTAAAATGTAAGCTAATAACTTGTTTTAGAGGAAATTTTAATAAGTAGTCATTTTAATGTAAAAAATTAATTTAAACTCAAGAATTACCAAAATAATGAAATACAGCCGATAATTGGACGAAATTTTGTAGAAAATTAAATGATTTGCGCCCTTTCATGTTTGTAAGTGGAAAATGAAGTCGTACGTTTTACATATATAAGTTGATCTGGAAACTCTCTCAAGGTAGGGTAGGGTGGGGCGAGATGAGCATAGGGGATAAAATGAGTCAATTAATTTTCTCGTAGGTTATCATTTATTTTGTAAATGTTTTTTGTATTAATATCAGGAAAAACATTATCAACCTTCTTTTTTGAAAATTTTTCGCTTAATGTTGAATAAATCTGGAGAAAACGAAAGTAAAAATTTTAAGACCTGTATTCTGCTATTTTGCATTTGTTTAGAAGGTTCAAGAATTACGCAAAATCACATATTAGATGTTTTTTCAGTGGTTATTTAGATAGCTTATTTATTAGACCTTAAGTTTTCAACAGATTTATATATCATTGTAAAACCGAAATAGGTGAAATTTTGATTTGACTAAAAAATGTCATATGGGGCGGAATGAGCCACTGTTTTGGAGCGGAATGAGCCACCTCTTACTGTGCATTAAGCTAACCTCTTAGTGTAGCAGTCTGTAGCTTAGGATGCAATGTTTTATATTATCAGATTGTGGAGGGTGTCAATTATGGTGTAAACGTATAAAAAACTAATCTTGTCGACAAAAATTCTCAGAAAAACTATGACAGTAGCACTGTTATAGGTATGATAAAATAATATGAGTTGCTGTCAACCAGAACAGAGACCACTGTTTTTCTGGTGAATTTTTTAAATAAATTTGTATTAAAACTCGTAAAATGCTATAAAAATAAGAAAAACATTGCTGTGGTTGAAACATACGGCGGACGTTTAATAAAACTGTTGAATACCGTAATATATATGAAATTCAGTGTCATGCAGTAATTGTAGTAGACCAGTCTATAGTATTTGGGAGTTTATGTATTGTAGAATTTATCTTTAAATGAGATAATGTACATGGTCAAGTCGAAAAATTGCTATATTTAGTTTTGTAATATAATTATTAAAAGCTATGTGGATATAATTCATTTTTCTAATTACTCTTTGTAGTGTTAGTTACGCGTTACGGTAGAGGTTGGGATTAACGATTACATTATTTTGAAATTAAATACTTTAAATTTTCCGTTCAATTTTGGAAAGCAATGTGTAAGATATATTTTCACTTTAAAATACTCAAACTTAATAAGAGTTTTAATTACAAATAATATTTAATAAATTATTTAATTAAGTGACCCATCTCGCCCCAGATATGGGGCGATATGGGCGAAGCCACTTGTTTTTTATTTTCGTTTCTAATTCCGCACATACTTTTCTAGTTACTTTTATCTTGGCAAAATTTTATTTAAAAATGTTTGTAGA
>NC_046663.1:105738674-105749818 GCF_010883055.1 Belonocnema kinseyi | reverse complement strand
TGAAAAGGACAGCTATGCTCATCTCGCTCCACCCTACCCTACGTATAGGCGTCATCGAAAGTTAACATATGTAAAAAATCAATATATTAGCGGGCGGCCATAAAAATGCATTTAGGTGTCCGATACATTTTTAATAAATAAATATATTATTTATTGCATCGGAAACAAATGAATTTAAAATTCCGTAATGAAGTTGGTGACAAGAATATTCCTTTCCCTTTTACCATCGACATGTAGAAATGGACCGGAAATGCTGTGGGGAGAACGGTAATGAGCTCTAGAGAGAGAAAAAACATTTGAGATGAGACCTATCTCTTTCTAGATAAAGCTGATTGGTCGAGAATATTTTCGTTGGGTGAAGTTTGGCGCAGCACAGGACCGTGCTTTGTGTCGCGAGTGCCCCAATAATGTAAAGTTTATTGCACTTTTCAGAATTGATTTATTTAGAATATATTTAATTAAAATTTATTGTAAATAAATATAAAAAATGGTGGCAGCCTGTGTAGTTTGTGGGCGTTGTCAAGACGTTTATATGGGGATATGTTTTCATATGTAAGTAAAGTTATTGAATATAGTAAAATAAAAAATGTTACAACAAAAACAAAACCTCAAAATATGAAGTTTTGTACCTATGCAATACAATTGGTTATTTTTAATGTTATAGAATTATTGTTCAATTCTTTGACAGTTTTCACATTATTTTTGAACTCACAAAACGATTATTATTGTAGCATTTTCAATCCAATTTCAAGAAGAATTGATGGTTACCAAGTTTTTGAAATAATCTATCTGAAACAGGTTATTTTACATGAATGTTCTTTAAAATTCAATTTATTCTAACTACAAATTTCTAATGTATTGTTTATCTTTTTTTTATTAACCGTACAGAATATTCAGGGAATATCCGCGGCCGCCAATTCACTGGGGACAGAGTCCTGAAATAGATAAAGGCAGGTCTACGTCTCATATGTTTTTTCTCCCTCTAGAGCCCATTTCAGTTCTCCCCAGAGCGTTACCGGTCCATTTCTATATGTTGATGCCTTTTACTGTTTCAATATGAATAATTTATTATTCATTTTGAAGATATTTTCTTTAATAGAATCCAAAACATGCATTAGGGAATTTCAAAAGAATAATATGGGTGAAAAGAAATTAGAGTACACTGTTTACTTTACTGGCAATACTTATAGGAGTACAAGTGTAAATCGTGGATATTATTGGATATTCTTTTCACTCTTTCCACTGGAATCTAACATATATTTATTTGTTTAAAAAATATAATCGTTTTGGGGTGCCTTGGCATGGTTTAGGGGGCGCCAACCAAGCGGGCGCAGCCGGGAAACCCCGGCTGCGCACCCATGCCAGTCCGCCACTGAGTGTGGTTATAATAATTAATTTTTCAACGAAATAGTTTTACTTTAAACAACAAATTAATTATCAGCTAAACAGTTGCTTGTGCAAGTAAAACTTCAACTTTTAAGCTAAAGGGACGAATTTTGACCAATTACTTGAATTTTCAGCCTAAAAAGATGGCTTTTTCAAAGGACAGTTGTATTTTCAATACAAATTGTGAACTCCCAACGAAAAATGTAATAGTTGATATTTCAACCAAAAAATATTTCAAATAAAAATGAAAAATAGTTTAATTTAACCAATAAATAAGAATTTTAAAGAAAATAGGCAAATCCTCAGCCGGATGAACCGGATGAACGGAACAGATGTTTCTTTTTTGAACGGTAAAATCCCAGATAGGTCCCGAATAAACCCAGATAAATGTTTCTTTTGCACTGAGAGAAAATTAATTTTTGTTTTTGTGTCCCAAATAGATCCTGGATAGACCCGGATAAACGTACACTGCAGGACTTGCTTTTTTTTCAACCGCAAACTCCTAGATATATCCTGAATAGAAGGTTCTTTAGGACTTAGAGGAAATGAATTTCTATTTCCGTGTCCCAAATAAGCTTCGTACAGACCGGGATAAACATAAAATGTAGGACTTGTTTAATCTTGCATCGGCAATTTCCAGATGTGTCCCAAAAATATCCCAGATAGACCCGTATAGAAGCTTCTTTTAAATTTAGAGGAAATAATTTTTATTTTCGGGTCCCGAATAGGACCCAGATTGACCCGGATAAACATGCACTGTAGGACTTGTTTCTTTTATCAACGGTAATCTCGCAGAGAGGTCCCGGATGGACCCAGATAGACAAATTAATTTTTGTTGTGTCTCAAATAATCCCGGGTAGATGATCGTTTTGAGTTAGATAAAATGAATTTCTGGTTCTGTATTCCGGATAGGTATCGGACAACCCCGGTTAGATGGTCACTTTAATGGTCACTGTAGTTTCTACTCAAATTCAGGGTTGAGCAGGTCTCTCTGATAGAATCCAGATAGATCCGTACAATTCGCAGATTGGAAATAATTTCACATATAGAGCCCGGATAGATCCGTATACCAGACTTGTCCACTTTCTTTCAGGGTTTTATCCGGTTTATATCGGATCCTATCCGGCATTTTAGGCAGGGCTTGTACAATTGAACTGGAACGCTTTGAAATGTGTATCTTAAAATTCCAGATTGGCAAAATTGCATTTCAATTGATTTGGAACTCTTTGAATTGGTCAGCTATTTGGACTTTATTAAATCTGACAAGCTACATTCGGAGATGTACTCGTTCTATAGTTTTAAGAAATTCTGAATAGGAGAACATAACCTCAAAAAACGAAATTAAGTTCAATTCGTGATTTACGATTGAGAGAAGAATCGCATGAATCGTTTCAAGTTCTCAATGAAATGGAGTTTGAAGGATGTCAAACTGAATGGAGAAGTGCAGGTTCCCTTTTACAGAAACGAATCTGCATCATACAATTGATGTTTGATGAAGTCCCATAATTGTATAATGGACGAGTTTTTGGTTTAGACATGGCGTATGCGCAGCCGTTGTCTTTCTCTTTCACAGTAAAAGAAAGAGACAGAGTGCGTGTTGCGATACTATACTACAATAACTATTCGATATTATATGTAATAATATCTTTGATTATAGTGATTAAATTTAAAAAATAGTTTTTTCTGGTCTGTCACTTTCTTTTGTGATTATGACGATTAGCCGTCGTTTTTTAATCGGTAAAGAAATATTTTTTGGTGAATCGTAAAATAACCACTTCTCCGATACACTGGTACCTCTAACCTATCGTCTGCAATCTGCCATTCCTCTTTAAAATACACATTTCATACGACTTGAAATACGATTGAAACGCGATCAATCGTTTCTTGTTTCCTGGGTAGTATCCAGGGTTTGTAGTAACTTGCAAAAAACTCAATAAAATCAGCAAGATTCACCTTTAAATAGTTGAAATTATAATTCTACGTAAAAATTGTCGTTAGAAGGTCACGGAGTAAATGCAATAGTTTTTTTGCACCGTTAACCATTTTAAAAAATACAACACTTGTCATTAACGTCTGCTGAAGGCGATTTCAAGTGCATCGATAATCACTGAAGTAGCATATGCTAGTTACATACGTTACGGCGCGCTTGTAGTCGCCTTCAGTAGACGTTAATGACAGGTTGTTTTAATATTTTTAACACAGCAAAACAAAATATTGCAATTACTCCGCAATCTTCTAACGGAAATTTTAACTTGAAATCATAATTGCAACAATTTAAGTATTTATCTTGCTGTTTTTAAGTTTTTTTGCAAGATACGGAAAAGACACTTTGAACTTTAACAGCAAATTAAGAAAAGTAGACAAAATGCAAAACATATTCTATTGAAGTATATGAAATAAGAAGTTTACAAGTGTGTTTAGTGATGGAAATGGAATGGGGGTGATATATCTATATGTTCTGAATTATCTGATTATAACAAAAGAATAAATAAAAGCATACACGGTCGAAACAGTTTTGATGGCAGAGTAGGACGAATGGATGACGCGGTCTTAAATACGGGATTGGAGAAATACTTACATGGGAAAAACTTGAATTTAAATGTATAAAGTACCACGATCATGCGTGATTTAGAAACATAACATTTATAACATAACATTTTTTCATAACATTTTTTCATATAGAGTGCCTATTTTTCGAGATATGTGAAAGTTTCAAGTTAAAAAAATCACCCTGTATATTCATGGTTTTTATTTTAACTTAAACTTTCAAATATCTCGGAAAATGGGCACTCTATGAAAAAATGTTATGAATCAAAAGTTTAAAGTTAAAAAAACACCCTGTATAATAGAAAGGATTGAAACAGCAGAGGGGTAATGAATCAGATATGAGTGATAAAAAAAAATGTTAAAAAAGATTGGAGAAGGAGAAAATGATTATTGTATACGCTTGTATGGCCAGTATTAGGCTATGCAGTAGATATGTGTATGGAAGGAAAGGAAAGAGATTGAGAGGTTACAAGGAAGGTATATAAGTTGGATTCTATAGGGGCAGACTGGATAACGCCTACATATATGGTGAGAGAAAAAGTGCAAAGGGATTAATTAAATACTCGAACGGGAGAGAGGGCATGGAAGTTTGAGATGAAGGGGGGCGGATGTAGGAGAGGGGACTGGAGTACACTGTGAGGAATTGTAGAAAAGGGACAGGGAAAGACAATTGATAGAGAGATGGAGGATTATTGCGGAAAGAATAAATTAGGTTTTATAAGATGATGAAAAAGAAGTACCAAATAATAAGAGAAGGGATGCAGAGAGAGAGAGAGAGAAAATGGATAAGAATGGCAAGATATAGATGGGGAAATTGAATCTGTGAATGGGAATAGGAAACATGGTATCATGTATGCCTTCTGCGAAGGATATAGGAGTGGAATGGATGATAAGGGAAGCTGGCAGGAGAATGTGGTAAAAATTCTTGGGGATTATGGATACGCTGACAAGTAGATAATAGAATTGCAGCGAATGAGTAAATGTGAAAAAATGGCTAAATTGAGGTGGAAAGGAAGTTGAAGAAAAAGGAAACGGAAGTCACTTAGAAGCGTAAAGATTTATAATTAATGTTTATGTAATTTTTTTAAGTAGATTAAGACGCGGATGCGCTTTTGCTCTGGATCGCTCGCTCACAGGTTCCCTAGCAGGTCCAAATTGCATTAATGTAAAAATAAAAGTAAGGATCTAGATAGGAGAGTTTATGCCAATAGTTGTAAATATTAAGGATCAGATAATACAAAATATGTAGGTGGTAATATTGTACTGATTGCAGGTTGACCCTTCATAAGTGTACAATTTTAAATTTGAAGTATTTAAAAGAAAAAAAATGTTAGGATTAATTACTGAAAGCTGAATTATTTTTTTAGATGTTACAAATTACACACTACAAACTCAAAATCGTAAAGCTTTAAAATTAGCTTCATAAAATTATAAAATTAGATTAAAATGTTCTCGTTCTGATACGTCAGTGTCGACAATTGGGTATAATGGATTCTTAAAGGGACTCCAAAGGCTGCGGACGTAAACGATTTAAAATGAGAGGTGACATTTTGCAGTAATTATGCAGAAGATGTATCAAACTTGCGTATGCAGATTGTATGCAAATTCCCATGGCGATGATATGCAGGATGGGACATTCGCGAGCCACCTGACATATACATACCTATGCCAGTATGCTCGCGGCTGAAAAGCGACGAGGGAAATTGCTTGATATCGACCATACCGAACCGAACATGTTATTCCCTCATGAAATGTGCCGAAGTAAATCTAATCTCCGTCAACTGAAATTGATCTTCCTGGCAGCGGAAATCGCATATTTAAAAAATTTACTAGATTGTCTATAAGTTTCATTAAAAAATTTTTCAAAGAAAGCGTTTTATATTAATTTGAATTGATCGCGTTTCCTGTTCACAAATTATTTAAATAGAGAAGAGTCGGGTGGTACCGGCTACTTAAACCTTTCTATAAATAAACTACCCGATATTGGTATAAATAGTCAAGCATAATTTTAGTGCTTCTAATAATAACTCCAAATCAGTTATTCATAGAATTGTATTAGAGAGAAAAAAGTTACGTGAGGACCAATATAGTTTATTCGAAAATAGTATTCTATCCGATTCTATCAAAGTATTAATTCTTTAAAATTAATTTTATTTATAACAATTGTCAACGAAACAGAAAAATAAAAATCTTTCGTAGTTTTTTGTATGTACATGCAATGATTCACCTTTTTTTTATGAAAATGTACCATTTCTTTGATATCTTGAGGATTATCTCTTAGTTTACAAAGCAAAGAATCTAATTATCATCTACTGTTTGTAAATCTGTGATAGTTTATTTACCAGTATAAGTACAAAACACTGAAAAGACGATTATGGTGTAAGAAATAAATATTTTAAGGCTGGTTTCAGAACCTATTTTTGTTGAAAACTCGTGAGACTGATTGGATAATAATTTCAGTGATTAATGTTTCGCAGTTTCAGTTTTTGTCATTTGTTATCTACACTTAGTGATAAATAGCAAGTTGAAACATGATATGCCCTTCCAGCGTGCTGAAATTCGATTCGCAGAAAAAATAACTGTTTCGTGGTTCAATTTATTTTCGTTCAAGAGCTTTTGCCTTATCCCAGGAGAGTTATCGAACTGTCCAAGCCGAGATAACTTTTCTTAGTTTAATCCACTCGAGGACACTTCTTTTTTATCTTCCTCTATAAAAGGCATGGATTAAAAAAACTTCCTTTCTTAGTTAACGAGTGCCATACTTTTCGAACCATTCAACTAATGCATGAAAAAAAAGACTTTATTTCCCGCGGAAAGTTTTTTAATTATACTTAAAGTTTAGGCAAATTAAAATCAGAAATCTGAAATCGTTAATCAAGCAGACGTTTTTTATAACAATTAATTACTTCAAAAAAATGAGTTGCTAGAGAAAAGTACACCTGTTCGAATAAACTATTTTCAAAGTTATGATTTAAAATTTTATTCACTCAGAGAAATCAGGTGCGATAAATTCACCTTGCTTCCACAGCCTCATTTAAACGCATTTAGCTTTGAAAATGGTGAAACCCGTTCGCGTACTTCCATTAAATCACACAGAACTATTTCCTGAAGAGTTTACCTATACATCACACAAACCATCAACACCATGTCCGTAGAGATGTTGGTTTTCCCTTTTTCTTACTCAGATTCGAAATCAGAATTTATGGATCGGGAAAATTTAGCCAATTCCCCGATCTATCTAATATAAAACATCTAACCCTACCAATATTTTTAACGTTAGTTCCTTCCTCCAGATTCAAGTTACGGACCTAGATATAAAATTCGAAATAGATAAATTCGGGATTTACGGAATTCACTGGATTCAAGGAATACCTGTACATGGGAGCCGAAAAATTAATGAAATTCATGGAATTTAAATAATATACAAGAAGTTTACGGAATCCACGAAATTTAAGGACTTCATGGAACTCACGAAATAAAAGGAATTTACCAAATTCAAGGAATCCAAGGAATAAACGGAATTTAAAGAATACATGGAATCCAACGAATACGCGGTTTTCAAAGAATACAGGGATGGCAAACAACACTCAATAATACTACACATGGAATTCAAGAAATTTACAGAATTCGAGGAATTCACGAAATTCAAAAAATGCGCGGAATTCAAGGAAAGGAATTCTTGAATTTTCTAACTTCTTGAAGTTCGTGAATTCCTTATATTTCGTAAATGCCATGAATTTCTTCAATTCCTTGGATTTCGACTATTGTTCAAAATGCATTTATTCTTTGAAATCAGTGTATTCCTTGAATTCCGTGTATTTCTTAAATTCAATGCATTCCTTGAATTCCGCGAATTCCGTGAATTTGGTAAATTCTTTGGATTCCATGAATTTCTTGAATTCCTTGAATTTCGTGAATTCCTTGTATTCATAGAATTTTTTGAATTTCGTTAATTCTTTACATTTCTTAATTTACGTGAATTCCTAAAATTCCACGAATCACAGTGAAACTTTTCTATAGCGCCGATTTCGAGGCTGACGGTGGGTGGCAACTAACTCATTATAGCCTGCTCCGCTTTTGTTGTTTGTTCATGTCTGACTGCTCACCTGAGTGACAGCCGCAGATCCCGCGCACTCAGCAACTGTTACACCTACATGCGGCGCGGCGTCATTTCTTGGAAGGGCTGTAGAAGGGAGGGCTATTGAAGAGTTTGACTGTATTTGAATGTTGTTAATATCTTGAATTCTATTAATTTCTTGAACGCCATGAATTCCTTGAATTTCGTAAATTCCGTTAATTACGTAATTTCGTTGAATTCTGTAAATTCCTTGAAATCCGTAATTGCCTCGAATTTTGAAATTACTTGAATTCCGTGAAATCTTTGAATCCTGTGCAACTGGACACGTGCCCTGTTGTGCCATTGATCAACAAAGTGCACATTTGTACTACTGGCCTTTGGCGTGCACATTTGGGAGTGCCCGACCTGTGCAAGTGCACAGTTGTGCCATTGGCTAACAAAGTACACGCATTTGTACCAACGGCCCTGGATCTTGACAATTGGGATCGTGCACAGTAACATCATGCACAGTTGTGCCTGTGACCGTGGACGTGAATAGATGGGTTTTGCACAGTTTCTCCATGCAGAGTTGTACCCTTGCCCTCCGAGGGTTAAGGTCGAATATGCCAATCTACAACTATTTTATTCTCAACGTTTTTAATTTAATTTTAACTTGCTTATTGAGCTCGAAAATTCCAATCTAACATTATTCAATTTTTAACTTTCTCTTTATAAAATTGTTTATTTAAATGCTGCCAATTTCAAAATAGTGAGCTGACGCCGCTCCAAACTTAAATTGCCAATACATTAAGAATCAATCTATAATCCTACCATTTTTAACCATTCAAATTGGAAATCGTCTTTTGATATTTGAATTGAACATTTTTTAGGCATTAAATTAGGGCTTTTTCTGTTAGATTGCAGAATAGGGGTGTCACCTTTATTTTGGGAGGACAATTTTTTTGGCATCAAACTATTAGAATCTTTAGTTGAATGATAAGTGAATTGGTTTGATAAGGCAAAAAATTTAAATTATTGTTACTTTTGTTAGTATGATGTCTCAAATATAGGTCTGTCACAATATATCGCAATGATCATATTTAACGAAAAGTTGGAAATGGGCAGTGATTTTGCCAACATTATTCTTCTTAATAGTCATAGGAGTGTCTTCCCGCCCCTGCGAAACGTTGGAAAGGGTAGGGTTTTGATAAAATTATTTTTTTTCTGTCAAAGGAGTGTTTCTGGCGATTTGCATGTGTAAAGTCACCTAAACGTTGTACCAAAGGTAAAAATAATTTTAAGCTTCTGTCTGACCAAATCGCTTCATTTATCGTTCAGATAAAGATTCTAATAGTCTTTTGCAGAAACATACCATTTTTTCAGCAAAAAAACAGGTGACACCCTATTCTGCAATTTCACCGCTTTTTCTTTAAAATTATACAGATTGAAACGATTGAAATTTTGAACCAAAGAATTGTATACAGTTGACTTTTTTAGATTCGCAAATAAAAATGATTAAGTTCAGAAGCTTCCAATTTGAAATTATCCAATTGTGCTGATTGATGCAATTATAATTAACTTCTACTGAACGTGTATGTCCATTATTCCACTAATCCATTTTATTAAAGACATTTATGCTTCCCGGAAAAATAAAGAAATTATTTTGATGAACTTAAGAGACAAGCATGGTTCCTAAAGGATCTTAATGGTCCTAAGGAACACTAAAGAAGAGATACGCCTAAATTTTATTTAAAATTCGACTAAATTTAGGCTATCGCCTGAAAATATCTTATTTTGAAAATAAGGGACTTTAGGGACTACAGCTAAAGATAGGGTACAATAAGGGATATAGAGATCGATCTATGTCTATGAGACCTGCTATTTTCTTGTAGTCTACTTTTTATCTAGAAAGGTGTTATTAAATGTGTATAATTGACACTCGTGTCAATTTTTGAATGAAGCTGCCGAAGAAAGTCGGTTATATTTGATAAAAATCGTCTTTTCTTCCATGTAGTGAGGTCGTTAGGCACGCTTTCGGGATCTGACAAGGGAAATAAAATTGTACAGATAGGGTCGTGATGAGTGCGGTTTCTTTGCACACTGCTGCCTCATTGTGTCCTCAATAGGTCAGCATGATTGGTTTTTAAGGGGCCATTCGTCCTTCTCGTTCTTCACGTTCTAGTCTTCTTTCAATTCTTTAATTTTATATACTTAGTGAAAAACAGATCTGCCGAATTCTATCCTCTGTCAACATCAAAATGCGGCACTACTCCTGTTTACTTTGGAATTACCAGCAGATAACTTCCACTTTGCGAATTAAGTTTCAATTCAATTTTACTTCGATTACGTTCAATTATTTATCCTGAATTTCCCCAGATTCCTGATTCAACAAAAACGAGTAAGGTTAGCCACCCAAATTCAAGAAAACAATTTCTGATAATTTCCCCGACTATTAAAGAATTTACCCTGTTATTAAAAATATCAAATTTGAGCCGTTAGAACTGAAAGTTGAAATTTAAAGATTAATAATAATGAAATAATTTTAAAACGGAAGCTTTCAATGTTGTATAATTTGAACAATAAAGGCTTAAAATTGTTACTGTAACATAATTGTATACAGAAAAATATTCCAGGAACAAAGGCGAATCGACTGATCTACCATATTGGAACCTTTTCATAAGAATACGTTTTTATCAATTACAATTTATAATGTTGATGAAAAATTCGAATTCACAATTTTTTCTTTTAGTAACTGTAAATAATGTCTCAATTCGGTGTTGATATATTCACATTGAAAATTCGTCAAATTAAAACAAATCGATAAACCTATTAGCAATGTAATCAACTAAAAGGCTTTACTTTTTTTAGGGTATATTATTAAAGAAAATTATGACCAAAGTTGATAAAAGGTTTACAACTTTACAACCAATTTATTTTAAAATGTATACTTTCAAAATTTATTGAACAAAAATTAACATAAATTTTTTTAATCTGAAGCTTTCAATATAGCTTTATTTTATTTTCACTTTCAAACTTTTAATTTTAAATTGCACAACATTAAACTACAGTTAACCCTAGAGTAAGTGCCGGTTTTGGGGCTGATCTTGGACTCAACTCTCTATACAAAGGTCCACTCCGAATGTAAACAGTCAAG
>NC_046663.1:105721168-105738664 GCF_010883055.1 Belonocnema kinseyi | reverse complement strand
CCACAGCTCGTTCATTGATTGGCTAGAAAGGTTTTCCATTTAATATTTTTCAACTATAGAAGCTTCCAATTTGAGATAATCTTATAGGAACCTGAAGAATTCGTTTACAATTTTTCTCAATTTTAAACATACAGAAGTAGAAGTGAGATAACTAGCCCCAGACATATCTTTTGAGGAAAATACATATTGCAAATTTACTTGCAAATTTCGAATTTAGCTCATAACTTAAATTATTTCGTTCATATTTTGATCATTTGTAGTTTTGAAATTAGTATAGTATTAAAGGCATTTAATTATAAAATAAACTGTTAAAGACTGACCTATAAACTGACTGTTTTAAATTTGAAAGCATTACATTATTTTGAATATAGTTGAATCATCAATTTGTCCAATGTAAGTGTTTTTAATTGGAAAATGTTCCAGTTTTATACTTACAGAGAAAATGTCTCGTTTTGAAATGTTCTTCATTTAAAATTGTTGTAAAACTATATACACAAATTATTCACTTATGAACATTTGGAATTATTAATACATTTGATACATGTCCTTCTAAATCATAAAATTCTGAACAATTTAAACTTGAAACCACTCGATTTTTCACATTTTGATTAAGCGTTATTCAAATTTTCAGTTTGATTCTGAATATATTCGATTTTTGAACAATCTGAATTTATTATCCGCTCGAATATTAACAGTTTTCATTTTTAAATGGTAGAATTTAGATAGATGTTAACTCCAAATTCAACAGTTTTGAACTCTGTCAATTCAAAAACATTGTATTATCAATCGCTTTAAATAAAAAATTATTCATTTTTTGAACTCTTTTGTTTCATAATTTATAAATTGCATAACCTTTAAATTTCAAATGATTTCATTTTTGAACCAATAAAATTTTAAACGTTTCAATGTAAAGTTTATTTTCACACTCTTTAAACTGTAAATAAATCTTTAATACTTCAAACTTAAAAATGGCCAATTTTTAATGAATCATCATTATTGCTTTCAATAGTTTTAATCTAAAATTGTTCATTTTTAAGTCTTTGAAATAAAAATATAAAATGATATAAAAATGAACTTTTGCGATCGTCGGTAGAATTTCCTACTGAAATTTAAAAAACATACACATCCAAAAAATAAATACACTGTCATGTCTATAGTTTTTCTGATTAAATGCAAGCATTTTGAAGATTTTTTAAATATATAATATAGTCTATGGAAAAGCAAAAAACGATCAGTGAGTTCGTGACCCTACTAAAACACCAGTTTTTAACCCCTAGAGATCTCGGCCTTATGCATTTTTTCCTTTGGAAAGGATCTTTTACGATTCTTTCGAGTTATTATCTTTCGAGCTATTATTTTTCGAGTTTCAGCCCTGCAACTGTCTCAAATATTTTATTTATGTTTCAGGCCTGGTCAAACTGGGGATCCACTGTGTGTTGGGGAAAAAGGTGGCCATTAAGATCATTAACCGCGAGAAACTTTCTGAGTCCGTTTTAATGAAGGTGGAACGCGAGATTGCCATTATGAAACTCATCGACCACCCTCACGTCCTCGGTCTTTCGGACGTGTACGAGAACAAGAAGTATTTGTGAGCAAATTTTGTTTTTATTGATAACAAGTATGACAAATCGCTAACAAAAATGCCCTAGATGCAAGAAAGTTTATCTTCCTCCTTGATTAATGAGAAACATTTAAGACAGGAAGTAGGGTCTCAAAAAAGTTGTCATTAATTTTCAACTTTGGAAATGGTCTCTTCTATCAAAAAATATTTTGTTTTTAAATCATTTTTTCAAAAATTTGCAAAAGATTCCCTATTTAATATTCTAACACAAAATCAACACTTTTATTTGAGTATCCACAATTTTCCTTCCAAATAGATATCTGGTTCTGGAACATGTCTCGGGAGGTGAACTCTTCGACTATCTCGTGAAAAAAGGCAGACTAACGCCTAAGGAGGCCAGAAGGTTTTTTCGACAAATCATTTCTGCGTTAGACTTTTGCCATAGTCATAGTATATGGTGAGTAATTTATCTCTCAATTTAAATCCTGATTATATAAATATAAATGCCGTGCCTTTTATGTTTTAAGAGTTTACTAAAAAATTATTATTACAATATCTTAAAAAGGGTTCCATGTCCATCGACATTTTGAATTATTTTGACAGAATTCTGCCTGGAACATTTCATTTTGATACACCATTCCTTCGCACTCTAGAAAGTGGGTTAAGATTGCCTGTCCTATTCTCATCTCTTGACCAACAAAGCCAAACATAGATAGGCGTTACCAGACTCTATACGAGTTGGCAAACCTTTTAGAGCAAATCGTGATGGTGTGAACTATCAAGATTGAGTCAATAAAAAACTAGAAATTTATTGCGCAGAAAATTAATCTATTTGAAAAGAAAAGTGGTTGAATAAGAAGCACGAAATAGACGATATTTATTCTGAACTCCCAAAAAAACGGTATACGGTCTTACACCACAGACTAAGACAGTTGCTCAGAAAGATTTCCAAAATTCCAATTACTCAAAAATCTGAATGCAGAAAAATCATAATTTCATCCTGAAATTCCAAATGTATGGCTTCCAATTTTCAAACCTGACTTTTCCAGTATATCGAGATCAATTTTAAAACATTCTACTTCATCTTTATTAAAGTCTTCAAAGAAAACAAAATTAATCCAATTTTTAAAAACATATATTCTCTATGTCAGATATCCTTCTCATATTAATAGTCTTTATAATCAAACGGTCAGGTAAAATAGAATGAAAACGTTATCGAAAGTATTACATCACGTATAATCTAATTATTGCATCAACTTAATTGGGTTTAATCCCTTTGCTATTTTTCGCTAACGATTCACGATCGAGCACGTTTCCGTTATAAAGTTTAAGAGGAATTTGCATAAAGGTCACAGAAGGCATTTTTCACAATGAAGGTCTTTTCTGCATAGATCCCAAATTATGCACTTGACAAAATTCTCCATGATGCTTTCAACTTAACATTATATAAGATACATTCATTTGTGAAGACGTTTCTATTCTCTTTGAAAGCAGAAATAAAGCTGGGATTATTTTGCATTTCAAAATAGGACAGCTTTTAACCTTGAGAGATTTCACCTCGAGCGAACTTTTACCGCATCGATTAGCAATCCTAAGAGCAATCTCTATTTGCCCATTATGCTCACGGTAATTGCATTAAATTATAAATTAAAAAACTTGTGGACGAAAATCAATTTTTGTTTCAGTCATAGAGATTTGAAACCTGAAAATTTGTTATTGGATGAGAAGAATAATATTAAAATAGCGGACTTTGGAATGGCGTCCTTGCAACCTGCTGGTTCGATGTTGGAAACAAGTTGTGGATCGCCTCATTATGCCTGCCCCGAAGTCATTCGGGTAAGTTAGAAAAATATTACCTTACATTTTAACGTTAAAATTCATTGGCAAATTCAACAAGGTTCCGAGAAAATTTAGAGAGCTTTTTTCAATTTAAAACAACAAATTTCAGTTCTAGCTATCGCAGTATACTAAAGAATGGAAAAAGTCCAAAATATTGCTAAAACGTGTTGAAAAAAACTGCAAAAAATTTTAAAAGCAATCAAAATGAACGTTTGACCATTTTTAAAATATTTTAATTTTGACATTTCGAACTTGACGCACTGGAAAAACTTTGTATTGTTTAAAAAAATATTTCAAAGTTTAAATACACAACAGAATTTAGTTGAGCACTAATTTTTTCAACAATTTCCTAACTTGCCATTAGTTCCCCAATAATGTTTAAAACATTTATTTTTTATGGTTGCAATCTTCTCAATCTTACATTTGCACTTGCTTATTAGGTTCACTGGGACAAGGACATCTTAATTAGCGAACCGTATAGCAGAATTTCAGTTCATAAGAAACAATAAACAATTTGAAATTATTTCTATCCAGTCGACTAGCACGCAGTCGACTGAGAATTTCTCTGTGAGAATATAGTTATACGAGCGGAACATTTTAGTTACGAACACTCCTTGCTTCTATCTCCAGTCGACGGCGGCTAATGAAATTTCTTGTCGGGAAATTATTACCTGCGAGGGTGCTGGTTAAATCACATTTTCCGCGAATGATACGAACACTGTTCCACTCGAGTTCCCTATTAGGTGTTTACACGTTCTGAACTATTTTTATAGCTGCTAGCACAAGATCAATAATATTCTGTTTTCGCGAACACGTTTAAAGTTGTTTGCGGAACTTGATTTCCTTAATTGAGCCGTTCAGAAATTGAGGCACACATAAATTAGTTAATGTTTAAATTAATAAGGATTCATTTAATGTTCTTTAAACATTTTAAGACTATATTTTTGGTTTTTCTTTAATTCTGCTTTTAATTTATCATCCATATTTGATATTTTTGTAGGTATTAAATTAATAAATCTTACCATTATTTTTTTCTGAAACTGCTGTCTTCAAAGCTTCATAGAAACCTGGAAAAAACCGAAATTACAATTTAATATGTCATATTTGTATTTGTGAAGCTAAGGTCGTGGGATTTTCAGGTTTTCCAGTCTGTCTCCCTTTTCAAAATCATGAATTTCGAAAATTCCTCATTTACTCTTAGTACCTAATATTGTATCTATATAACGTTAAAAGTAATTATTTTTTACTTTGCAGGGTGAAAAATATGATGGTAGGAAAGCGGACGTATGGTCTTGTGGTGTGATACTTTATGCTCTTCTTGTCGGTGCTTTACCTTTTGATGACGATAACTTAAGACAACTTTTGGAAAAAGTCAAACGAGGGGTGTTTCACATACCACACTTTGTTCCACCCGATTGTCAAAACCTTCTCAGGGGAATGATAGAAGTTAATCCGGATAAGAGACTAACGGTGAGTCACATTTTCAAAATTGATATGACCTATCAATCAAACCTGCTTACGGGCATGTGATACTTAGAAAATGATCAATTCTACCAGTTTTAGGTTCCCCTGGATTTTTTCCTAGAATAATAAATATTTTGTCTAAAAAATTGGGACATGATAGCTAACATACTAACGGACGTCCCCGTACACTTTTTTTGTGGGTTAATTTAAAAATTTTAATTTTGCTAAATTTGATTAATGTGTGTGGCACTTAGGAATTAGTATCGATTTTATCAGTGTTAGATTCCCTCAGCTTTTCTCCTACAATAATAAAGATTTTGTCGTCAAACTCTATGGAATGACAGCAAACATGCTAGAAGAAGTCGATCGAATAAGGTTTTTCCTTACCAATATTAATTTGTTCTTTTCCAGATGTTGATTTAAGAAATTTTACATTCCGAAGTTCTTTACATAATGTAAAATTTTAAATTGTTTAATTTCTTATGTCCGCGTTCGGAATTAATTCTAAATTTAAAATTATCAACTTCAAACCAAAAAATTTTAAGACAATAGCATTTTTTCAACAAATCAATGTTTTTTTCGATATCAAATGTTAAAATCTTAAACTATCTAAATATATACTTGCGAATGTTTAATTCAAAACCCTTTCAATCCGAAATTGGACAATTTTGAAAGTTTTAACCTGAAATTAATAAATTATGAAATGTTTCAACTCCAAATCGTGCAACTATTAGGTCTATCATTTCTAAATTGTGCAATTTACAAAATACAATTTTGAAACAGTTCAATTTTGAGTATTTGAATTTAAAATGGTCCATTTTTCAACACATCAATTTGAAATGGTCCTATTTTGAATACATACATGTTAAATTATTCAATTTAAACGTTGTAAAGTTAAAAGAAGGAGTAAAAAATAATTAACACTGACTTTTGTTTAGAATGACAAAAAAGTGAAAAAGAGGCTCACTGTCAGGCTAGAATTGTACAAAGCTAATGGAAGATGAAGATATATTAGGAATTGATCGAAAATTTGAATGAAGTGGATGATATATTCATTTGGAATATAACAGGTGGATTTTGATGAGACACCTCATTTAGTTATGGAGTTCCATTATCTGAAACATTTGATCAAATCTGATATCAACATGTTATATATAAATGTATGAGTTAAACAATATCCGGCTTTCAGCTCGCCGAGATAAATAGGCATATATGGGTGACAGCAGCTGGAAAAGGAGAACTGGAATTAGAACTCTCAATGATGGATGTGGTACAAACACACGTGATTCCGTCCGAGGACGCCATTGATCCTGACGTTTTGTTGGCCATCGCCAGTCTCGGATGTTTTAAGGAAAAGGAAAAACTTATCAAAGAGCTCCTTAGTCCAAAGTAAGAAGAACTATATTCTTTTATTATTGTTATAATTGTCTTGTCAGGCTGGTCCATTTAAGTCCCGTATCACTGCGGTTTATATATTCTTTTATACTGCCAGTGGCGGACGGGCCTGGACTTCAAGGTGGGATTCCGCTTAATTGAAAAAAAATTTTCTTGGAAATTTAGTAAAAAATGAACTCAAAATGGAATATCCCTGATAAATAAGGCAGCGAAAAACTATCTTTTTATTTTGTTTTGCTAAACAGTTTTCATTTATTGCTTTACTTTTCGGATTCTAACGTCAAAAACAGGCCTCGGGACTCTCTGCAGAAGTAAAGAAAAAGTGTAAATAGTGTCACAAATTTGAAAAAATAGTATCAAAAATTGTTCAAGAAATAAACTTATGTGAACCGTTGCAAAAATTCAGTGTGGAAAAATTGCTATTGCATGTGAGTACTGAATAGAGTATTAAAGTGAGTACAGGAGACGCAATATACTGGAACGTTGATTTACCACCGGTTTCGGGGATGGCTTTAGCGGCCTTTACTGGTAAATCCAGAACAGTTGAAAGTTTAACTATTTTCTTGCAAATGTATGTATTTTTTTGAGAATTCATCTTTTTGGTTAAAAAATTAACTATTTGGATGAAATTCAACTGTTTCGTAAAAAGATAATCTTTTTGGTTACAAATTTAACTTTTTGGTTGCGTATTTAACTATTTTGTTGGAAATTCGACCGTTTTGGTTCAGTTCAACTGTTTTTCATTTGAAAAGAAAATATTTTATTGGTTAAAATATCAACTATTACATTTTTTGTTGAGAATTCATCTTTTTTTGTTGAAAATAAGATCCCCCCCCCCCCCATTCGAAATAGTAGCAAAATAGTGTCATCACACACAAGAATTGTCAAATAGTGTTAATAGTAGGGACAGTCTGAGGCCTATGGAACTTTTTTCAGGATATGAGCAGATTTAGTTTAATAATGAAAAGTTTCAATGAGTAAAATGCCTTTAAAAAGTAATACAATTATTAATATTGTAATTATGATTAATATTATATTTCTGCTTTAAGCATTATACATAAACAACTTTTTTTGTATTTATAGCGAGTGAAGTTGCCAATATTCCAATACTGTCTACAAGACCTTGTGGTGAATTATACACATCGGTAATAAATTAACAATTACAATAAAAAAAGTGATTTTCAGGGTAGGTGTTGAAATTTGCCTAATTGAAGTTTATGTAATATTTAATCCGGGTATTGATGAATTTTTAAACTAAGAAAAGTCGATGTTTAACCAAAAATGGAATAAATAAATTTTTAATTTAAAAAAAATGAATGATAAAAAAACGAATTTTCTACCAAATAGTTGATTTTTTCGAATTTATTGAACCTTCAACACAAAATGACGAATTTTCTACACAAAACAGTTAAATTATTAAATCAAAATTATAAAATTTGATCAAAAAGTTATTTTTAACAAAATAGTTCAATTTTAACAAAAAGTTGAATTCTTACTTAAAAAAGAACCATTTTCGACCAAAAATGGAATAGGTAAAATTTCAATTACCAAACTAATTTTTCAGAGGAATTCAAGATTTCTCAACCAAAAAGTTGATTTTTCAAATGAAAAAGATGATTTTTTAAACAAAAAGATTAATTTACTAAAAAATGGCGATTTTGAAATAAAAATCGAGAAGCCTCAACCAAAAAGTTTAATATTCAACTAAAAAAGATGAATTTTTAAACAAAAAGATTAATTTACAACGGAAAACGAAGCATTTCTAACAAAATTCAAGAATTCTCAACAAAAAGTTGAGTTTTCATCTAAACATATAAATTTTTGATCAAAAAGATTCATTTTCTAACAAAAAACATTCATCACCTGGAAACGTACTAAAAGCGTTACCATGCGTGCTTTTAGAAAAAAATTTCTCTAATTCTGAAAGGTGTAAATTAAGTAAAGGTGCAACTTATGTAAACTATACGTGTAACGTTACTTTGACTGCCCCCCCCTATCATTTACTAACCATAGGTTTTGTCCCCCCCCCCCAAGTGGTAACGTAGTTTATGGACGATCCCTTAACTAGATTTTAGTTAATTCTCTTTTATTGGAGTTTGATTAGAGCTACACTTTTTCTAATAATTCTAGAATTTTGCACCATTAAAAAAGATACTTTAATAATTTTCCCTATATTAAATTTAATATTTATTTGTAAATGTCTGTTTTCTGGTATACGTCTTTCCAGCTTTGCAACCCTTAATTCCACCATTTTTAATAATCTTTCAGCCACAATACAGAAAAGGTAATTTACTTCCTCCTGCTCGAGAGAAAAAGGAGAAGGCCAGCCTGTGAGGATGAGCTGGAAGTAATGAGAGGCGGAATGAGAGCCTCAGCAACACAATTGGAGTCAGATCCTCCAAGGAAAAGGATTGATACTTGCCGAGTGAATGGCAGTGCGGCCCTGAACTTGGGACAAATCAGCCATGGTTCACCCCTCACTCCAAGAAGGCAATCCAGGTGAATATCTCATTAATATATATCTTCCATTCCCTTGAATACTCAAAATTCTCAAGTTTAATTCTAATATAAATTATATTATTTAAAACTTATTTTAATTATAATTTTCTCAAATTAAAATTTATTTTCCAATTGAAAACCCCATACTAATATAGGTTTTTAATTGGGAAATAAAATTTTATTTAAACTTAAACAGCAGCTTTTAGTTTAAATTCTCTGAGATAAGTAATAACAAAAATACATTTCTGTTCACACCAAGCTTACCCGTTGGCGTGGCCATCATTAATCATTTTTTTATTGTCAGCCCATTATCACTTCATTTTTCCCATAACGAGCTGTTAGTCATAAGTCCTGACAATGCCTAAGCGAAATTGCTCCCAGTCGCGTGCCGTGTGTTTTCATCCTCGCCCCGCACATCGCGTGTTCAAAATCACGTGTCTATTACCTTCATGCTTTCTCTTTAAATCTTGACTATGCGTTGGGTCAGACCTATAATTGTGCCGCAACTACCCCATTTTTTTCTTTTTTGTATTTTTATTTGAAACTATATTCCAACCGACAAGTGCAGTTCTTGTTAAATTCACCTAAAGTTCTCATCTAACTTCCATCTTAGATACACGATAGCTAAGAACAAAAATCTGATAGATGAACGTAAATCTTTTAAGAAGTACTTTTCTTTCAAAGAATAAATATTAACTTCAATTGTATGTTAAATTAATTAACAATGACACTATATAATGACAGGGTTCGGATCAAATAGAAGGCTTAAAAAGAGTCGCATTAGTCGCATAAAATTACAAAGAAAGTAGCATGGGATTTTGAAAAAAGTTTACAAAAAGTCGCATCAAATTTTTATACATAGATATGCAATAAGAAAGCAGTATCAGACACTGAGTGACTTAAACAATAACTTTATTTATGATTATAGATTACATAATTCTCATTGATTTTTACATATTTTTTGCACTATTGAAATAAATTTTAAGGTTGAAGCAAATTCTTAACAATATTCATTCATCTTAAAGAATTTCAAATCGAAATAAATTGCATTTTCAACAAAGTAGTTTTTTTACTAAAAGAGATGATTTTTTAATCTCACAACGAATTTTTAACAAAGGAGTTAATTTTCTAAGGTAAAAAATGGAATGGTTTAGAAAACAGAAGAATTTTAAACCCAAAAGATTAATTCTCAATCAAATAGTTAAATTTATATTAAGTTGAGTTATATTATACAAAAATTTAATTGGATAAACCAGTCATCAGGCATTGCCTCCTTATAGTTCACAAAATAAATAGGGAAAAAATCAACAAAATAGTTAACATTTGAAACCAAATAGTTGAGATCTTTCAATCAAAAGAGACTAACTTTTAACAACGGAATTTCAGTTTTAGCCAAATAGTTGATTTTCAACCTATAAAGATTAATTTTCAACCAAATGGTCGAATTTTCATACAAAAAAAATATTAAACTTTATCTAAATAGTTGAATTTTAGAGCCGAAAAGACTAATTTTCTTACAGATAGTTGAATTATCAACCTGTAAATGTAAATTTTCATTAAAAAGAGACTTTTCAACCAAAGAAGATAATTTCTCCAACATAAAAGATAAATTTTTAATCCATAAGGTCGATTTTTCTATCCAAACAGACGAATTTTTAACGAAACCTTTGAATTTTTGACCAAAAAAATGACTTTTGAACATAATAATTAAATTTTCAACCGAATGGTTGAATTTTTTAATTAAAAGACATTAAATTTCAACCGAAAACAGTTACATTTTCATCTCTATAGATCGTTTTCATACGAAGAAGATGAATTTTTCACAAAATAGTTGAATTTTCAATAAATTAATTAATTTTACACCAAAAAGTTGCATTTACAAGAAAATATTTGGACTTTCAATCAAAAGAGACGAATTTTCAACCAAATAGATGAATTTGCCACAAAAAAAATTAAATTTTCGACGAAATAGGAAAATTTTTAAACAAAGAATTAACTTTCAAACAAAATAGTTGGATTTTTGCATTGAGTTGAACTAGAATTCAGTTCGCATTTAGACGAAAAAAGGGGATGTTCCTTGAAAAGAGGGAAAAAAGAATTCTTTAAAAAGAGGAAAAGAAATGCCCAACTCCTAGGGGTTGCAGTTTGAAAATGCTATAAATTTCGTAATTTTCATTTTATCAAAAAAAGTCACGGGGATGAATTGTTTCTATTATTGTATACTAGAAATACATTTCAACTGAATTTTCAAATCTTGAAAAAAAATGTTTCAAAAATTTATAAAATGCTCTAAATTTTAGAATTTTGATAAAATATGGCTGGTTAATGAACTCCATCTTTCTTGTTGGTCCCTCAAACTGTGTGCCAATGTAGAATCCCATCCGACTAGTCTTTCGAATGTTATCGGGCATACCGACCGCAACGGCAGACAGAAACCGACGTGAAAACCTTTTTTTCGGACTCAAGAGGCCTCAAAACGTCGACATTTGATGAAATCCACGAAAGTCAGTTTTTACATAACACCAACACCTTCTCATAATGGATAAGAATGTAATAATTCACTAATTTTATGCGATCAAAATTAGAATTTCCTATTTTTTAACCAAATTCAAAAAATTCTTTAGACAGTCTTGTAGGGCCTTGAATAAGTAACTTTTTTCTTGTCTTCACTCTTTTCCATGTTACTCACGCCTTGTTTGGCTTCAAATATTTATTTTCGTTTGGTTTTTTATATATTGAAAATGCTATAAAACTGGTCATTTTCTTTTTGTCAAAAAAAGTCATAGGGATAAATTGTTCTTATTTTTATCTACTATAAAAAGCTTTGAATAGAATTTTCAAATCTTGAAAAAAAAACTGTATCAACAATTTTGAAAAAGCTCTAACATTTTTGAATTTTTATCAAAAAAGTCACATGATCCGAACTAATTGAATTAAAAACTTGAACTGGAATTTTGAGATAGAATTTTAATGAAAAAATTTTCGGAAATACTAATCAGCAACTCTTATTATAATTTAATAGGAATTTGAATTGCAGCACAAGGCATCATGCCAGACGATCGCCAAGTACGGGATCACATACTCACGCTTCACATTCGCACGCATCGACTCCAGGAGGATCCCCTCTGCATACGCCTAACTTCGCAAACCTTTTGAGTCCTCACAGACCCGTTCCAAGTTCACATCATGGACAATCGGGAAGTCCTCACAGGTTATCGAACGTTGGTACTACGAGCGGAAATGGCAGTCCGCCTCAAGGAATACCAACTCTCGTTCCACCCCTCGCTAGCGTTGGAATTGAGCTGAGTGAAGTTCAACCTGGTATGATTAAAAAAAATTATTAGTTTCTGTTTCTTGTCTTATCCAAATACTGCTCAATTTTTCCCTCTTAAGGCTTAAAGAAAACTCTAAGTGCCCTCAGAGTCCTCTTTGTAAAAAAATAGGAGAAAGAGGGAACATTTTTGCAAAAATAAAGGACTTTTTATCAGCATCGGTTCATCTAGGATTGGCTGAATTTGTTAAGAAATCATGAAACATAGTATATGTGAGTGTCCGCATGAAAAGGGCCCTTGTTTAAGAGATATTCGCGTTTTTTTAAATTTAGGTAAAAATTATCATTTTTGGGTTTCAATTGGCTTTTATTAGTACTCACCAAGTTTAGGTTTTAGTTTTCTCGAAAAATGGTTTCTCCAAGATATCAATTCAAAAACGGCCGGGCGACTCATTTTTCAACCTTGAAGATAATTTATTTTATTATTTTGACCCTGACGGCGACCGTTTTTCCAAAATTCAAAACGAATTTTTCAAAATGTATGCGAGATACGGAAAAAGTCCGAAAGCAACATTTTTCTTTTTGAACAGTTCTACCAAAAATTCTTTCCCTATTGTACGCTATTTTTACTCGATTTTGTTTTAGTATTTGCAAAATATACATTTCTTCGAACAAATGTTGCTGCAATATATCGATAAAGTGGAAGAGAAACGTTTTGTAGAACTCTTCGAAAGGAACACACTTATGCTTAGACTATTTTTTCATATTTTGCATATTTTTGAAAAAATCAAACCTTTTGATTATCAGGAAGACGGTTGCCACTTGGTTACTTTTTCTTCTTTTTTTTTCGTGAATTTTGAGACAAAGATAAACCCTCTGCCAGGGTCAAAAGAAAAAAGTTAAGCATCTTCATTATTTGGATAAAATACCGGATTACAAAAATATATGACCAAATTATTGAAACCTGATCCCGAAACTTTCTTTGGGTGACAAAATTTTCATGCCACAAAAATTGGATACTTTTTAACATAATGAGCTAAAGTCCAATTTTTTTCGCTTATTTCTATTTAGAAAATAAAATAAAGATATTTCTGTCACAAATGAAAATGAAAAAAGCAGTAAAGAAACAGCAATAAAGAAATCCAATCACGTTAAAGTCCAATAAATAAATTTAATCTGAAATTTAGAAAAGCTAGATGCATAACTAGTTCCAAGGAACTCCTAGAGGGCGCGATGCCGGCATCCTTGCTCAAAAGAGAAATTAAATGTTTCATTTATATCTAGGGGGTTGAGATTACGAACGTCATCTCCTCCCATCTGTGCTTCTTCCTGACAAATTATCGAAGTATCTTGTCATGGATTGTTTCAAAAGCATGCATTTCACTGAATTGATCACCAAGAAGTTTGGGGATCAAAACGCTAATATTCGCGAAAATAGAGAAGAGCAGCACTCCAATAAGTCAGTGGAAGAAATCTGCAAGAACTTGATGAAAAAACAAGTCGCTGCAGAGGAAAAAAAGACTTTCCAGCTTTTTGATAAGATGAAAATTGAGAAGTGATTCTGCCACTCCCATTTATAATCCCACTACTTGATAAATTCTTTCCCGGGCTAACTCTAAAATTTTTAGGGCACATCCCAATAATTTAATTAAAACATAATATAGGAACAGTGATTTTGCAACGTGAATTTAAACGTTTTTGAATCATTTTTTTATTGTTGATAATATTTTTTAAAAATCTGTGATAATTTTTAGACAATACGAGTATATGTTTAAACCATTTCTGCAAAAATGAAATTAAACTGCTGAAAGCCATTTTGTTATTTGCGTGTGTTTTTCAAACTTAGAAATAACTTTCCTTAAAGTATTCACATAAATTCCAATACAAATTAAACAGTTAAAGAAATCCCCATACAAAAATACTATAAAATAGGATTTTTTGTAATTTTGAATTGCAGAATCATTCACTTAATTTTAGATCCCTAAAACTAAATAAAAATGTAATTTTTAAAGTAATTTTGTTGTTTAAAATTTTAAACAAAACTATTTTTATTTTTTTAAAGAGGAATGAAAAAAACTATTAATATAATAAGGAATGTACAAATTTTATTATATATATATATATTTGCAATCAAGTGATCTGATGAGAGCAGTGCCACGGACTAAGTTAAATCACTGGTGAGATTAGGATGTTATAATTTAATTTAATACAATGTTTAAAATCTTTTGCGATGATGTTGTATAGGTACAAAATTAGGAGCATGGTGTAGTTTGGAGTTTATCTTTTACGGCCGCGAGCTGCTGTTTTTATTATTATTATTATGCAACACTAGCGATTTACGGGACAAAATTTTCAAAAATTAAACTCGTGACCTGATGATACTTCACTTTAATAAAGAGAACTCTGATTTTCCCGAAGATTTTTTCTCTTGACGCACGCCCCATTATCCAACTTCCCGTCAATGGAAAATAGCAATAACGGGCATACTGTAATTATTACCTTTTGTATTCGCAACACAGTGCAGTACACTTAACGTGTTTGCATAATAGAGAATACGAGTCTGGCTTCGGGCATCTGAACTATTTTCTGTGAACCAAAGCACTCGCTTTGTCTCGCGGAGCTTTTTAAAAATTCACGTCACCTCCGGTTCCAGAACCTAACGAATAGGGGCAATTCTTTCTTTCATTCGAAAATTGCATCGTCTTGGGTTGTGCATTTATAGGTGCGAAAGATAATATTTATATAAGCCTTTTTTACAATGGATCCTTATTATAATTCTTTCTATAAATTCCAGAACAATTCAGGGTGGCAATTTAACTTCAGAAAAAAGTTTCCAGCCAATTTCCTGGTTTTCAAATAATGGTCTACGCAATACAATTTTCAATTCTTAGACTTTAAACCTGAAGAATATTATACACTTTTAAATCGAAAGCGCCTTGAGTAAATGCAATAAGTTTATTTTTAAGGCTTGGCAAGTTGACATTTTTTTATTTATGGCCTAAAAATAAAACGAGTTTAAAATTAGTTTTTGATGACTGAATAAGTTTATATTTTTTAATTATTTGATCGATCATTTCAAATTGATAAGTTTTCTAAATTAAAGAATGAAAAATTTGAGTGCTTAGAATCGTTCAATTTTAAATAGGATTTAAAGTGATTATATGTTTTTCACCTAAGAGTGAAAAAATTTTCGATTTTCAAGTCAAGTTGCCCCTTTGGACTACATTTTTTATCGGTACTATCTGAATATTAACTTGAAGTTGCAATTTAAATTCGAAATTATTTGTACTGTATTTTTAAGTTCAACAATAAATTATTCATACTAAATATTTTATTTAATCATTAATATTATGCATTTATTGAGTTTTAAAGTAATTTCAAATAAAATATAAATGTAATGGAATTTCTATTTTAGTCATGGCAGTGGGTGTAACACCTCCAGGATCTCCTCACACAGGAGCAGGCTCTGGTGCTCATCATTGGAGATCACGTTTAACAACAATAAAGAATTCTTTCCTAGGAAGTCCGAGATTTCATCGACGTAAATTACTCACCAGCACCGAGGAGGTGATTACTTTATTATCAATACAAATTATTCACGATTTAAAAATAAAAATGATTCAGATTATGACTGAGTCAAGAATATCTTACTCGAATGGAATACATATTTATAAAGTCAAATTGTATTCTTAAATAAATTAAACAAACATTTCATTTTCAGACAATCTATATCCATCTTAGTTTCAAAAAGATTGAAAAATTGGATTTTTTCAAATTTAAAAGCTTCAAATGTACAATATTCTCCAATTTGAAATATTTACAATTTTTATAATTAAAATTGTAATGCTTCCCAAATTTAATAAATGGATCATGCTAGATTGTTGTCAAATTGGATTGATTTGAACTAGGCTTCTTACAAATTTATTTTGTTATTCAACAGCTTTGTAATTTGGATGATTAAACATTTTAATGCTTCCAAAATGAAATCTCTCATGCGCTGAATTAATCAAATCACATTTCCAAAATTATGTTTGCTTTCAAATAGAAATTACCACAAATATTCAAAACTAGCAACTTTTATCCCTTTTCAACTCGGATGCTTTGAAATTTGTTTAGATTGATAAAAAAAGACTTGTAAGCAATAAAACATTTCAATAAGGAATTTGAATTTTGTTATTCCAGGTACATTTGACACCAGGTTCCTCCCCGGAGTTAACGAAAAAATCCTGGTTTGGCAGTTTAATGGCAACCGAAAAGGACGAGACATTTACGGTATTAGTAAAAGGAAAGCCATTGGCTAGCGTAAAAGCTGACCTAATTCACGCCTTTTTATCTGTAAGTATAAATCCGCAATTTGTCGATCATAGCAGTAAATGACTTTCTATTTTTAGAACAGTTAATTCCTATTTTAATATCCTTTCATAAAGAGATACCTTTTTTCACTGTTACATTTTTAAAACTTATGCCACTAAATGAATGGTCTCCAGATTTAATCTCCTAAGCAAAATTTTCAAACCACTTTCTATTGTTTCTAAGTTTACATTTTGTAACGATAATATTAATTTAATTTTACTTTATCATCTTCTTTCTCTTTTTCTGAAAGATTTTTGGAAAATATTCTTTTTTAAATTCCAGATAGCGGAATTGTCCCATAGTGTGAGTTCACCAATGTCCTTTAGTGTGGAATATAAACGTGGTAGCACGGGACCAGCAATGTTTCAGAGACAAGTACGCTTTCAGGTTGACATTAGTGCCATTTCAAAGCAGCCTAGCGAACCTCTCTATGCTATTACATTTACACTCCTAAGTGGTAAGTTCTTACCAAAAGGAATATCTAATTACTAATTAGAATACTTTAATAAGATAAAAATCTTTTCCGAGACACTAAATTTCTTGTTTTGAATAAATGAAATTGTACCTATCCCAATTGTAAGTTTAAAAAATGAAAACTTTGACGATTTTACTAGAAAAATCATTTAAAACTGACTTTTGTTGTTAAATTTTCAATTGGGTTCTTTTGAATGAATTAAATTTAAAATTACTCGGAAAAATAAAACAAGAAAAGATTTAATATAAAATTATCTAAATTCTTAATTTGAAATTATGTATTTATTCAAATTTAACGCTAACAGTTTGAAATTCAACAGTACACTAAAATTATTCTTTTTGGACTTTTAAATTGCTAAATTGTTTAATATTGAATGATTTCTTGAAATCATTCAGTTTTTTAGGCTTTAAATTAAAAATTGGTTAGTTTCCAATTCCCTTTAAAAACCTAAAACTGCCCACATATTAAGAATTCTAATCCTAAATAAAATTGCAGTCTTGTAGGATCAATTTCAAATTATGTATTTAATTTCAAACTCTATGATTTTAAAATCGTTCAGTTGGAAAAGTTTTCATCTGCAGTTTCTTAATTTTGAATGCTTTTAATTTAAAAACAATTTCATTATTAATAAATAAAATA
>NC_046663.1:105698522-105721068 GCF_010883055.1 Belonocnema kinseyi | reverse complement strand
ATAATATATATAAATATAATAAATATAATAAAATATAAATAAATAAAATATTCATAATTTTAATTAAAAAATTTACGGCTTTTTGAAAATTTGCTATTGTGAACGATTTTATTTAGAAATCTAACAATCCGAATTTCAAATTAGTTAACTATTTATTAAAGTTTCTTATTTGGAATATAATTGTGCAATTTTGAAGGATTTAATTCAAAATTGATTAATTTTTCCAATTAAAATTATTTATCTGAAACTTCAATTTGTAACTTTTTGGTTTGAAATACTTCATAACTGAATTAAAACTGTTGATTAACAAATAAAAATAAAAAATCCGAATTTGCTCCCAAGATTAAATGAATGCACTTGGGGATGAATCAATTATGGCTTAGGGCGATAACTTGACTTTCATGTCGAGGAAATAATGCGATTTTACGGGGGTTAGCTGCTGTGCAGAATCGAAGACAGAACTGACAATGGGTCCTAAGCCTTCTTTGAATAGCTATATAAGGTATAAGCTTTCAAATTCAGATGATTTTGTGTTTGGCGTTTGGCAGCCATCCAATTCCAACTAGATGTTACCTTCGCACACACAACCTCTGCACGTCTTATATCCAAATAAGACTCACAAATGCATATGACCAGGATGGCCATTTTTTTTAAATTTTCGTCTCCCGGTCCTCCCGGTGAATATTCGTGATTTCACCCGGTTTATAAAGAAATCAACTTTCTTTGCAAAATCCACGGTTTTTTTACATATATTATAAATTGCGGAAGTCGATAAATGTCAGAAAATCCTTTTGCAAGAAACTAATTGATTTATAAATCATATAATAAGAAGGATAATGAAATTGTTGTGCCTAATAAAGGAAAGTGCAGATAAGCCTTTTATTTCACACTAGCAGCAAATGCACACGCGCAAATCGCGCGTTCCTATTTCTGAATTCCTATTTACTAACATGAAAATATGCAAATTTAAAAATCCATTATTAAACCAATTTTTTAATATAAGGTTTTAAATATTTTTGAAATGATAGTTAATAATGAATATTTTTGAATTGCCAGCTCTTGTATTTTTAAAATATACGAACGATTTTGGAAAATTTAAATAGAAAAAGGACTTAAATTGCATAATTTCCAAGTCGAAGCGCTAAAAATTAAAGAATTATTCTTTATTTTGGAAATTGGATAGTTAAAATTAAGAGTAATTGAATGAAATTTGTAATTTGAATGAAATTGTCTAAATATGGACAATTTAATATTGAAAACTAAATCGAATCTTTTCAAGTTAACATTAAAACTGATTAGAAGACGTTTTGTAAAATGAAAACTGAATTAAATTATTTAAAATAAAAACCTTCTGAAATATATAGTTATTTTAAACGGGAAACGTTAAAAATCAAAAAATGTATACTCCCAAATGTTGAAACTTAAACGAATGAGAACTTCATTTAAAACTGAACAAAATTTGAGTCACCAAAAATTGTGTTATTAAAACTTTTCTATACGCAACCACTTTAAAATTTCAACTATTTTAAGTAAATTAAAATCGCTTAAAAATTAATACGTTTCAAATTGCTAATACTTTTCAAAATGTAACCAATTCAATTTTAATTCAAAATTAAAACCTTAAAAAGGAAAAAAAAATTTAATTTAGTGTTGTTAATAAAAATTCAGAAATCTAAAATTGTAACCCCTTACAATTAGCGAAAGTGTCCTTTTACTGACGCATCAATTTCAGATATATTAATTTTCATCGTTTTTTATTTTAAAATCAATTAAAAATTTTTTATTTTAAATCTTCCTTTAGAATTATCATTCATTCTAGAAATTTTCGAATATAAAATATTTTTCAATTTGCAATGACTTATTTGTTTAAATTTTCAACTAAGATTCGGAGAATTTTAAGATCTTAAATATAAAATTAAAAATTAAGATACAGAATACAAAAAAACATTGTTATGTTATGATTTCTTTGTTTGAAAATGTACAGTTTTATGCTTTTCAATCAAAAATTGCTTTATATTTACATCCAAAATTATTAAATTCAAAACTGACTATCAAGGCCTTTAATATAAAATTTATAAATATTTGATCGGTAAATGCTCCTAAAATTTTGAATATTTTAATTTGAAACAACAATATATTGAAAATAAAAATTCCAAACCTCCAAAAACTAATCTCGAAGTGATTTTGTTCGCGGAAAGGGAAACAACACTCCCTTGTCAAACTTTTCCGTTAAGCTTACCAGAGCCTTTGATTCTCAAATTTCTTCCACACACTTTCGATTCGATTCGCACGCGATGAACGGATTCTATAACTTCAACCAATATCTTAACTTTATCCCCTAGAAATGTATAATGCACAAGAGAAAAAATTAAAAAGGTAAGCGATGAAAGTTTTCTATGTAAAATCCATGGAAATTTGATGTTATGTACCCCTCGGAACTAAATGAACACAATTAGAGACCTAAGTCAAACAAGCAGACTAAAATATATTACCTATATAAAATTCGGTTTCTTTTTTAATTCTGATTGGGTGAATTATTCTTTTTTGCAGGCAATATTCGAAGATTCAGAAGAGTCTGTGAGCATATTCAATCCCAGGTTTGTTCGAGGAATGCCGGCTTTAATTTAAGTAACCAAAGTAGTAGAGCAGCGCCTCCAAGTCCCAGGGCTTCTCGAAAATTTGCAACCGAAATGAGTGAAAGTTCGAGCTGTGGGAGCGATACGAGCGAAAGACTCTTTGTCAGCCCGCATCCTGCTACCAGACAGGTAGTCTGTTTCAACAAGGTAGCGCATCATCCTCATCCTCAATTGAAATCATAGTCAACATCAGGTTCGATTTTAGGAAGAGGCAATCCATGTTTATCGCTTCAATATCAATCTTAATTACTTTAAAAAATAAAAGTATAGAAATACTTTTAAAATTTTTCTACTTAGATTTATTCTTACAATCCAAACTTTTCGATTCAAAATATAGATAGCTGTAAGCAAATTTAACTTAGTACCTTATTTTCAAATTTGTGTTCCTCGTTCAGTAGCTTCTTTTATATTCTTCTAAAATAATAGTCTATTTTATAACGCACTAATCTAAACAAAAAGAATGGAATTCTTTCCAAATTTGTTTAGAAATGTTCCTGAGTTTGTTTTTTGAGAAAATGACGGGGTGTTGTAAATTTGTATAAAAGAGGAAATTGTGATAAAATCATTTAATGTCTAAAAGTGACTTCAATACTGAGAAGGACTATTATTTCGAATGATGAGCAATCAAATAATTTAATTACTTCAAGCCACCTAAAAAAAATTGGTTTTCGTTCGTTACCCGTCGACGTAAACGTATAATGAGTTTGCAGAATCGAAAACAGTTTTGGTACTAGAATTATATAATCAAGTACTTGAAAATCTTTCCCGTTAAAGTAGATTCTAAAGATTATTCAAAAGTCGATGAAGGGCAGCTTAATTTGAAAATAAGGTACAATATAAGTCAAAGAGTCGATAACATAGCTAAGATAATTCAGGGTTTCTGAAGAATACGAATAAGAAATTATTGATATTTCTCATTTAAGTTGAACTTTACAAATTTGCAAATTTAAAATGAAAAAAGTAGGCGTTTATAATTTCAATAATTTGTACGCTGATATTGAAAAACAAGTACATTGTTTTTGAAAAGCTAATTTAACAGATGAAATTATATAAATTTCAGATATGAAAAGCAAATCAAGTTTTAAAGGTATTCCACTTTTATAATTAATCCTGAGTTGAAATATCCATTTTTTTTCTCAACTTGAAAATTTCAAATTTAAAACTCAAAGCTTTTGTGATTAACATAGTCGAAACTGAAATTTTTATTTTGAAAATAATTTAAATTTTTAATTTCAAGCTGGAAACTGTGCCAATTATAAAAGTCTTGCATTTCTAAAGCACTATAATATGAAAGAAATTCTATTTTACTTTCCCTCGTATAAATTAAAATTGATCTAATTTTGACTCATTAAAAAAAAAGAATTAAAATTTTTCACGTTAAATTCTTGTCTTTCACAACTTACAAATTTTGATGTTAAAGCCTTCAATTTAAAAATAATAAAATATCATACATTTATTGTTAATTAAGTTCCATTGAAAAATAAATTTTCAAATACATATCGAAATTTTTATTTTATAAAACGCATTTATAAAATGTACACATTTTTTCAAGCTGTCAATCTTAAACTTATCTTTGAAATTATTTAGAGTAAATATTTGTAATCAATCTTAAACTAAAAAAATCTTGAATTAAGAAATAAATTTAAAGTCTTCACATTTGAAAGGTAATAAACGGTTTAAAGTACTTAAATTTTAAAGGTCCTATGTCATTACAATTTCAAAGATTTTGAATTTCAAATCTAAAAATGAAAAAAAAACCTATTGGTTTAGAATGCATAGCCTTTATACAAAATGTATTTTTTTTCAATCAGTTGGGATCAAAATTTTAAACAATTCGCATATTATTATATCGTCTTTTAATTTGGCTCTTTTTAATAAATACTTAAAATCTTTTATAAAAAGAAAAAAATTCTCAATTTTCTAATAATATTATTAATATTTTAATGTATGTATTTTAAAACATCTAGATAATTTTAGAAGCTCCCTAAAAATGACCGTTTTCCATTTTTATTAATTTTTGCTAGTAACCCTGAAATGGACTCGAAAAACTGCATAATATAGTCCTAATATTCATCAAAGCACCTGGCATTACAAGCATTATTCATCTAGACATTTTCGCAACATTTCTAATCAGCTAGAAAAATTTTTTTCTTGTTTCCAAAAAGCAAAATTTCTCTTATGTATTTTAAACATTACTTCCAGATTGATTCAGATCTTGAGTCGGAATCATCAGTTTTTGATGTCAAGTCTCCAACTCGGGAAAATGGAAGGAGAAGTTCGACTTCAACGAACAACAATATCCCTCTTTCGGATGAAATTACACCTACGCCTGATGACAGTCCACCAAAGGCTGTTCGAAGCAATTCTGAAAGTCAAAATACACCAGAAAAAAAGTGCGTGACGACGATGAGTGGCAGCAACATAGCGTGATACTATGAGAACCTCCGTTTTGAATTTCGATCCAGTTTTAGGAATTTGTGGGACAGCACTCAACGATTTTATGGTGATTTGCTATGAGATATATGGCATCGGAGGTCTTCCGGTTCGTGAGAAGAAATTGTGTGGTGTTTTTTTTTTCAAATCGTTTTCCTGCCAGTAGTGAACCTGGACGTTAAATTCGTCACTTGAAGCCCATGGACTTCTTAGTTTTTAATGTGATGGTTGGATCGAAAGTGCACGTGATCAAATGACATTGACAAAAAACTTGACTGCCAAGTAGATAATTCAATTAATTTTAACGTCGGTCTACTGTTTTATATAACTGATTAAACCCTTTATGAGAAATCGAGCAAGATTATCTAATTCGAGTAATTTAATCAAAATGATCACTGATCAATTAATTAAGGCGGATATTTGCATTATCATAGTTTTGGGTTTTTTTTGCGATTTGGAGATTTAGTTAAATCGCTGCTATCTCATTGGTCGAATCAATTCTCGTTAGATAAGAATTTTTCCTACTTTTCTTTCGCCGAAAGGACAATTTCCAATCTCTTCAAAAAAACCTGGAACAAAAAAGTCACATTATATTTTACGTAAAATTAAAATCATGCTCTGTTTCTCATACAGTGTCGACTTTAAGAGTTCGACCCTGTTTGCTGCGAGAACACCTAATTAATTAACAACAGAGAGAACAATAAAATTGCAACAGAGAGAACAATAAACGTGTCGTTCGGCCCAGAATGAACAAGAAAATAAAGAGGAAATATGAACGAGTATTCTCATTTCTGAATAAGAACTTGCCTAAAAAAGAGAAAGCGAAAGCAGAAAGAAAACAGAAAGAGAACATTTTCGCCGATTGAAACGACTCGAAACGTCTACACAACGGAGAGATTTATTTTTTTCACGCGACGAAATTTAAGGCGACTATTCAACACATGAGTAGCGCAGATTAACGCATTGCATTAAATAAAATAAATCTAAATAAATAACAATAACGAGCATAATAAAAAAGTGCATACAAGCTTCTCTCGTCTGCTTCGTAAAAATTGCGAAGGAATAGCGATTAGGTGTTTCTATTAATATCATAATACAGTGCATATAAGTAAGATATATTTTCTCAAACAGACATATCTCACAAATTGACCCAGCTTTATAGTGAACTTGTAACGTATGTTATGATATAACGCCATTATTTAATGTTTAAACGTTGTTAAAAAAGCTATAATATGATCGGTGGAAATGTCAACTGTGCTTTGGAACCGAGAAGAAAAATCTCTAATCGAAAAAAAAGGAGGCTCTTAAAAAATAACTTCGGTTTAAGACTTGTTCATTTTAGGAGAATTTTTAGGATTAGAAATCCTTTAAAATGAGAGATTAATATTCGTATTAATAACAAGATCTAATCTTGAAGGTGATTATTATTAAGAACTGCTTTTTTAAGAGCCACCTTTTCCAAAATTATAATTAATAAGAATCAAAGAGGATCAAAATTCGGAATCTATTTGAAAGGGTTCCAGGTCACAAGGATTCACGCTTTAGATTTTGTAAACGGCGTCTCGTTCCTATTATAAAAAAAACTTAAGCGCTTTTTGATTTAGGAAAAGAAAATTAGACCGAATTATTTACTTAACGAGTGTCGAGGTCAAAAACGAGATTGATTTGCACTTTAGCAAAATGTACAATGTATTGTTTTGTTTTTGTACTCTGCTCTCTGTCGATTTGCAAACAAGAGGCCTTCGATCGAGAGGTGCAAAAATTCTCAATTATTTATTTATAGTTAAGATTCTATCAAACCCGATTACGCAATTTTTCAGACATTTTATGCTTCAAATGTTTAAAACTTTAAAACTAAATTAAAATTTTAGACGATTTTATTTCCTTACTATTTTTAAGTTAAATTATTCGAGTTTAAACTATTTTAATTTATTTATAATTGAACAACATTAAGTACACTCTATTTTATTTTTACTTTAAAGGGCTCATTATATATTTTTTTAAATTCAATTTTGTACGCTTTAAATTAAAAACTGTTCAATTAAATATAGCCCAAATTTCTCCATTCAAGAATGATAAATATTTTAATTCAGAACTTCCACATTTTTAATTCAATTCTTAGCCATTTACTTTTGATTATTCACAACATTTCAATCAACATTTTCTAAATTCACGATTTGGATCTAATATAATTGACCTTTTAATTGAAATGTTCAATTCTGAACGCTTCAAAGTTAAAATTGTTGAGTATTGGACAGTTTTTAAAAATCAACGTCGACATTTTATAACAGTTTCAACGCAAAATTGTTCAAGTTTAAGTTTAAACTTTAAAGGGTTTATGTTTTAAATCATAGAATTTGAATATGCTTAAAGTATTTAATTTCTCACGGTTTAAAAATAAAATTCTTCAATTTTTAATGCTTCAAACTTTGATACTCCCTGTTTTTGCAACACAAATTTTTATTAAATTTTATTCTTTACGAGAGTCTGTATTTTGGATTGGTACTTAGAAAGTGTGTTAGCTTCCAAATTCAAGTGCCAAGCGAAAATCCAGGCGAGCTTATATCGTCACAAGTTGTTTGATCAATAGTGGAATCATAAAAAAATAACAAGTTTAATAATCTGATTCGATCTTACTCCTTATTATTAATAAAAAAATTTTTTTTACTTTCACACTTTTGAAAATTAAGTCGTCTGTTTTATTGAAACTTAAATTATTGTTATTTTTTAAACCTTCAGAAATTGCGAATCTCGGAAATTGTTTCTAATTCCATAACTACATAAAATTTATTTTGGGAAGTATCTCAATAAAACTCAAAGTGCTGAAGACATAGGATGTTATAGTGCTGAAGTTATAAGTTAATAAATCGGGCTTTGCAATATACGACAAACCACGAGATTACTATTAGATAATGGATGAAGAGAATGGGAGTGCTAACGATAAGAGTTAAGTAGATAGTTGAGATGAATCTGATTATTATTGTAATAATTCGTAAATTGAGTCTAGAGGTTAAGCTTACGGTTATCTATTTATTAATTGCAGATATAAATATAAACTGATTCTACACGGAATAAGTATTATTAAATGAGAACAAATTACCGGCCATATTAAACTAGGATTTTATATCATGCAGATCATTCGAGGCGAGGGGAAAAACTAATAATTCATTGGCGTTATTCTAAAACGTATAGGAGAGTTAATAATATAAACATCTGAAAGATAAAGGTCTTGCAACCTCATTGTAAATTGATGTTGTTCGATATTTTCACACACCGTAGAAAAAACAAAACATTTACGATGATGCTCGCTGCACAAAGATTTTAATATCCTTTGTCTTTTGAGAACTGAAAACGATTATCTTGAAATTATAATTAAATTCATTACTTTTTAAATGTAAAGACATAATTTGATAATCTATGGTTATCTTTGTGCAGCGAAGGTAATAATCTTGGCCAATTATTTTACCAGATGATGCATTAAATTGATAGATGATTTATTATTTACATGAATAAAAAGTTAATACTTTTGGCCGATATTAGCGCTGTTTTTCCTCGAGTGATGTTTTAAAATGCGATGTTTGGTGCAAGTGAAGTTGTGTATTATCCTATAATTAACACATTTGGCACGTGTTAACTTCGTGATAGCGCGACACTATATTGTAAATTCATATGGACTTAAAAATGCAAAAGAAATATCTGACGTGCGTGGATGTTTAGCAAACTTGCGTGAATAGGAGCTCAAGCATAGAATAGAATCTCCCCCTCCACTTTCTTAACAAATTTTCCCGCTTACTGAGCACATTGTCATGAAAAAGTTTATTTAGAAAGCTCTGGAACCTTCTAAGGTCAGAAAAAGTTCATACCTCAGAAAAACTGTTGAAGAGAATCAAATTCTTTTTTCTATTTAGATTTTTCAATAGAACTTTTCTGAAATAATTCCTAAAGGATTCAGAGTTCTTTAAACGATTTTTTTTGTGGCTTTAAGATTATAATATATTTATTAATAAAATAAATCGCTTTTGACTTTAAAGCTTGTTAATTTTTTGTTTGATTTTTTAATATATTTTTTTATCAATTCTATTTTTATCCGTTTTTTTAATTGCTAGGAAATAAATCCTTTTCTTTGCCAGGGTAAAATTCTAATGACCATCGAATCATGAAAAGTGCTTTTAATTTGCCGCCAAAATGATCTTACATTTTGGCATTGTTCGCTAAACATTACCTTTGTGCGAGTGGAACTTTTAGTTTTTGAACTAAAAGTTACTACTGGTATGGATCCTTTCTCGCGTAGATATTCATAAGGCATTAATCTAGCGTACATAGAAACATTTTTATACAATTTATAAAGCATTCACAATTATCTTGAATTATTCAATGCATGTTCTTGTTGGTGTTTTGTTAATGACATCGTGTTTATGAGACGCTTTAAAATGTAAAAAGGATAAACATCATGAAGGAAAACAAAGGCTGTTGTGAATAAATTGTATCTCCTTATGTAAATTATTAATTGTAATTTCTTGTATAAAAATAACACCTTTTTAATTCATCTCAGGAAATATATCTTTATTCATCAAAATAAAAATAACGAACGAGACTTTTTTTATATGAAAGATACATTTAGGTTTTAAATTGATTTCTTCTCCGTAAGGAAGCGTCAATTAATTACGTGAACATTTTCAGGGGGAGCGGATGCGATAAATATAATAAGATTTTTTAATTCTCGAAATCCCTTTAAATACTTTATAATACTCGCAAATCCGTGGATATACTTTGAAATCCATTAAAGTTGCTTGGAATCTTTGAAATTCCCTGACATCTATCAAATTCAGACAAATACTTCGGAATTTCTTGCAATCCTTTCCTTAAAATCCCTAAATATTCTTTGAAATACCTCAAAGTCCCTTGAAATCTGTTAAGTATATTTCAAAATACTGTAAATCAGTCAGTATTGTTTACAGTAAAAATAACTGATGTATTGATTAAAAAAATATATAATCTTACGTAATAAGGGGGGTGGGGGAATCAAAAGCTTACGAATCCATACAATAGGGATGGATGGCGTGTAAGATTTCATAAATTATTCTCACGTAATTAATGGACGTTCCCTAATGTATAGTTGAAAAATGAGTATTGTACGATGAAAATTTGTAAGTTCCATGACAGCATGTATGGATATAAGATCTGTCTCGATTCTCGATGCCTAAATAATTTTTTATTATTAACAGTTATTAATGTTGTAATATTTAATTATCTAATAACGTTATTTTTTACGACAAAAATTATGAGGCGGTCAATATGCATTAATTAAGCTGCAGTACATACTATACCAGCGAAATAAAAATATATAGAAAATATGTAATTCGACCTTAGAAAATGAATTTTAAATTAATTCGTTCTTGAATTCATTCAATGCAAATCAAACGGAATCTGCCGTTTAGCATTGTTAGTTAAATCAATTGTAAATCATGAACATTTTGCGCGCGACACTGTTAATGATATATTATTTGGAATATATGTCGTATAGGCACGACACACTGAATCCACTATGTATTTGGAATTTCTCTACCCTTCCAAGACCTCAAATTTAAACTTACACATTTTTTTAAATTAGAATATTGTTCCAGACTTACCTTTTTTATCATATATATTGTGGTCATTTTTTTGGCGGTTGGGAACATAACCTCAAAGTTATATGATCAATTTTTTATGTAATTTAGCTATTATTTGGCAAGAGCCGTAAAACAATGAAGAAAAAATAAGTTTACATATCTATTAAACACATCAGAAATTATGTATCATTCAAGGACAGTTTTTATAACACAGATTACGGAATACGAATAAGGAAGAAAAATAGAAGAAGGCTTACAGAAAATCAACAAAAAATCAATGTCGCCATTTTTTTACTTAATCGATTTTTTCGTCGACTAGCCCAGGTACTAATCGAACATGAATGAATGATGAATAATAACTTATTTCACTCACCACAACTACTACTACACAACAACGAGACCCGTGTCTGGCGTTTTTGTTGCTATTTGCGTATGAGCAACAAAAGGTAAGCACATAGATTTCTCATATAAGTGTTGTAAATAACAGCAGTTGTTTAAGTTATTACAGAAAAATGGATACGCGTTTAAAACAACGAATACGTAATCACGTGTCGAACAAAAAAATCTTTCTGAGAGTTACAAACTTTGAATTTTCCTTTCTATTTAAATAATTAAACTTTTGGTATTTCATCTAAAAATTAGAGATATTTATTCTAAATTAAACTATTTATTTTTCTCGAGGACATGTACCAGTCTAGGGTCTAGGGGTTCCACCTTTCTCGTGGGGGTATTCTGAAAATCGCTTTCAACACCATTTTTTCAAGTCACATATGCTATGATATAAATAGCACACCTTCAAATTTATTTTGTAAAGTTATTGATAAAATTTTAAATGCAACATTAAAGTCAAACATATTTTTTAAGAATATTTAAGATGATACTTCCGTAGACGCATTTCCAGAGTTCCGCCTTCTACACGATTCCGCCGGCAGCCGGCCTGAAGCCGTTTGCGCCAGTCTAACCGGCACAAACCAGCCTAGGAGTACCACACTCACACTATTGCGTGGCCAGTTCTTTTAAACGACTTATAAAATAACAATTTGAGTTAATTTCTCATACCAGACAGACGATCATATTGTTTTCCTTTACTTCTATCTGGTATATGGAAAATTTATTAGAATTTATATTCTGTAAGTTTGTTTAAAAGAATTCGTCGCGTGACAGTTTGGTACCTGCCCTTTTGTAAAATAAATTGAATTCCGAGAAAAACATTACATTGATCAGAACCATTTTTGCATTCTGATGTACACGCTGCTATGTAATCCCCTGTAATAACTTTTGTAATCAAATATCTATGAAATTCCTTTAAATTCCTGCAATATTATGTAATATGGTGTAATCTCATGTAATTTCTTGGAACATTTTTGTATAATAATCGATAATATTTTTTAAACTTTTTACGAGAACCTTGAATTGCATTTTTTCAGTTTTAAAGCAGTTATTTAATGAAATGCAAAATATAATTTTTATCTTTTAGTCTATTATAAAAGAAACAGCTATTTTAAAAGAAATCGTGCTACCGGAAAGTTTTTTATTTATCAAGATCTAATTTATTTTTGACCCATTACAGAATAAATAAAGAGATTCTAGGAATTTTTGGTAGACTTAAGGGCATGTGATACTTGGAAAATTGTCGATTTTACCAGTTTTAAGTTCCGACGGCTTTTTTTCTTTAATAATCAATATTTTGTCTTAAAAATTTGGGAAATGATAGCGAACATGCTAGCGGACGTCCCCGCACACTTTATTTGTGTTTTTTTTTTTCAAAAATTTTTTTGATATTGCTAACAACGTGTGTACTTTTGGAGGTTATGTATGTTACAATTCTCCTGTGCGTTACTTCCAAACTACACAATATTTTTGGCCGAAAATTTTGGACTTGCAAATAAACATAGTAACTAATCTCCCCGAACTAACCCTTATGGCAGGCAATCAAAAAATTTTATTTCATAAATAATTTTTAGATTATCGGAAAGGTAGAGATGAAAAACGACGTAACCTCAAAATAATAGAAATGCATAAAATTTTTATTTAGCACAATAAATTTTTTTTGTTATTATCCCTCAAAAAAGAGTCCGGGGACGTCCGTTATGATATTTTATAGCATCTACGAATTCAGTTTTTAAACCTTTTCATTTTTGTGGAAAAAAAGCCGGGGAAACTGTAAGTATCACATGCCCTTAACCAATTATTTTATATATTGCAATGAACTGACTTTAATTTTGAACATTTTACCAAGATTTCACGGATTTCAACGATTTAAAAAAGGCGTGTGTACCATTTTTTAAATATTTCACAACAATTTCACAAAGCTTTTAAATCTTTCAAAAGATTTAGAGGATTTCAAAGATTTGAAACGATTTCAAAAGGTTTCCAAACGTTTTAGAAGCTTTGTTAATATTCGACTAAGATTTCAAATAATTTAATGATTTCAACGAATAAAAAAGGTTTCACGAACAAATATGTAAGAAAAAATTTCAAAAGATTTCAGCGAAATTTCGAAAATTTCATATAGATTGCAAAGACTTTAAAGATTTGAAAATGCCGTGTACATCCGATTTCAAAGATTTCACAAAATTTTCGAACACTTCCAAAGATTTTTAAAAAGTTATAGTAAAACATATTTCTAAAATTTTAAAAGGTCACTGATGAAAAATATTTTAATGGTTTGAAATGAATACAAAAGATTTTATGAAAATTTCAGAAGAATATAAGAATCCTCAAAATTTAAAATGGGTAGAGTATACCAGATATAAAAAAAAGTTTCAAAGATTTCAAGAATTTCAAATATTTTACAAACATTTAAAAAGATTGCAGAAGATTTCATAGAAATTTGAAATTTTCACAAAGTTTTCAAGTACTTCAAGAGATTTTAACGAATTCGCAGATTAAAAAAATTTATGGCTTTCTTTCTTTAGAAATTATTGACCAATAAAAAATGAAATCGCTCATTTATTGTATCTATAACAAATGATTTTTTTCATTATTTAATGTAAAAAAGAGGCCTGGAAAACTTGACGTCTTGACCTAGAAAACCTGGAAAAGACCTTGAATTTCGCTCCTAAGAATCACTGAAAACCTTGACTTAACAAAAACAAACGAATTAAAAGAGCCTGGAACAAAAATGTAGATTAGTTGAGAATGGTGCGTGTATAGGCTTTATATCTGTTTCGCTAAATTATTATTGCATTTGTTCGTTTTCAGTTTCTTCTACGCTGTTTCGAATGTTTTCCTTTTATCCTTCTTCCCTGTGTAATTATTAAAATAGTGGGTTAGTTGCATGATTTTGAGATAATAAATTTTTTTAATACTGCATAAAATTCTAAGAATATACTACATTGCTAAGAAAAAAATATATTTAAAAAAAGTCTAGAAAACCTTATTCAAACAACTTTGGGCATTTCAAAAAACAGTTTCGATATTATTTTTTTTAGAAATATGAAAAGTCAAAATTTTTTGAATTACATCTGATTAAAAATAATTCTTTATAAAAGTGTAAAAGTGTTTTAATATATTTTACAATATGTAAAGAATCTTTGATCTTATCAGACATTATAAGGAAGATAAAGCAATTTTAATTTAAAGAAATTGTAGTACGCGTTACAACAGGTGCTTCTATGAATTTAAACCAGTTCAAATAAATTTAGAGGAAAAATGAACGTAAAATAATCCATTTTTTTTAAAAAAAGTTTTAAATATTTGAAAAAAATGCGAAAAGATGCTAATATTCAACTCCAACTTTAATTAAAACTTCTATTCAAAATTTTAATATTTGTCACGGGTTGAAAAATACATCAGTGTCATTTTTTAATCGAATAATTTCAAATTTCAATATTCACAATAAAACTACATTTTTAGAATATAACAATAGATAATTGTAAGGTTTGAAAGGTTTTATTTGTAGGCATAATTCAATTTGCATATACAAAAATCATTATTCTTTAACAATCATTATCTCACTTTATTTCTTACGTATTTCGGTAAAACTTTCATCGAATAAAGTAGCTTAAAAACTGTTTGGTATGAAAATCGAGCTATTTTTTTAACTATATATCTGTACAGGAATTGTTGTTATTAAAATTTAAAGTTTTCTGTAGATAATTCTATGAAAAAACTAGATATAATATAAATTATACATTTTTGTCCTGCAAAAACAAAGCATATTGTTTTTAAATTGATAAATTGTTCTGGCTAATATATCATATATCATTCTCAACAAATTTTAAGGATTTTACTTTATTTACACAAATGTATACTCTTCTAAACTGTGCCATTAGGAAAATCTTAGATAATTTCAAAAAGGTTACAAATTTAAAATGATTAAATATTGAAACTTTGATAAATAAGAAAAAGTTATACAATGTTTACCTATCAAGCAATTTTTAGATTCAATTAATTTTGTTGTAAGATAATGTTTTAATACTACCGAAATGTTAAAAACAAAGATATATGTATACACTACCGGTCAACAGTTTCAGGACACTTTTTTTTATAACTGATAAAGTTCTCTTAATTTTAGTTATATCAGAGCTGAAATTTGCTCTCTCTAAAGGCTTGAAATGCTCTCAAAATTCAGTACAAAATGAGCCCAAGATGAAGCCAATTCGTCTATTTTTTAATTAGATATTGCAAAAACAGATATATTTCCATGTTTTCTTCAATTTACAATAACTTCCGAAATAATAAATATTTTTTAGTGTTCTTTAGTTCATTTTAAATATATTTTTCCACAGTATCGCAACAGTTTATTAGAATAGAACAAATTAAAGTTGTTTCAATGTTTTAAAATGAGCCCAACAATATTTAAAAAAATTTTATTTTCACGGAAGTTATTGAAAATTTTAAGAAAGAATTGAAATTTATACTATTTTGCCATATCTACTTTAATAATATTCAAATTGGCTTCATCCTGGACTCATTTTGTACAGAAGTTTGAGAGAATTCAATCCTTTAGAGAGAACAAATGCCAACTCTGACATAATTGAAATAAAGAGAACTTTATCAGTCATTAAAAAAGAGGTGTCCGGAAATTTTCGTTCAGCAGTGAATATACACAAATAATAAATTTCAATACCTAAATTGTAATTTCCAGTTGAAGATAGAAAATGAGCCGCCACATAGAAGAAAGAGAAGTCGAAAGACACGATAGTGATCGTGTAGTGATAAATTCCGATTCCGAATCTCCTATCCTGGAAACACTCCTTCTAAAAAAAGGACCAAACGGATATACGATTCAAAAAGGGAGAAAAAATCGGAGGTCCGGTCGAAATGGGACTGCACAGAATCATCCAAAAACAAAAACTTCAAATCAACCCTTTTTCTACGAGTATGTTTTTCCTGATACCAGAAATCAGCCGTATTCAAAATCTTCTGCATTTGATTTAAACCATTTCACCTGCTCTTCTAATTCCTGCTGGATTCAGAATAATTCAGAAGCTTCAACCTCCAAGGATCATTTTGAAATAGGGCTCGGAAATGCTGTTCAAGATCCTGTAATTGACAGCAGCTCAGCAGAAATTAAAGATGGTTCTATTGTGATAGAAGACTTCGATGATTATAAAAGTTATCGTCTGAATCCACTATATGACGATCGGACACTTGGCGGATGCAGCCTAGTTAAAAAAGATTGCTTCCTAGGAGGGAATAAGACACAAAATCTCTCGGGCCTTGATGGATTTCCATTCTCCGACCAAGGAACTTTATTTCCAGAAACTATGGAAGACAGCTTTGCAGAGCCAATTCTTGAGAAGCTCTTTTCTCAAGTCAGTAACGCGTCTGAAGCTTCAACAAAGACCATTGATTCAGACGATATGAACTTCCTGGTTAATACTGATTGTGAGGACGAAGATGAAGAGAGTAATATCAACATTTTAGACGATGGGAGTATCCCTGTAATCAGCAAGAGTGACTCCGATGTACACGTTGTTGGTTCATTATAAAAAAAGAAAAGGTAATCGACCACAGTTATCTTCTTCTAGAGACTTACCTAATTGAGAAGAGAAAAACTTATGATAGATTCATATCTTACTGTAAAAAAGATACAGAGCATCATTTAATAATACTCAAATTTAGATTTTAAGAGTATTACGTTTCAAATAATTATGACAATAACTACAATGCCGTGCAAAACAAGAGAGGGGTAACTGCATTTGGAATTTGAACCTACGAGTCATAATTGTTTCCAATATATTTAAATGGAAAACAATTACGAATCAGGTGGCAAATCCTAAGTGTAGTTATCTGCTTCTTTTTTTTACATGGCATTAAAATTTTATTTAGGATTTTGAATCCAGCGGCAGTTTTTCTTTTTTCAAATTGCTTCACTGATAAATAGACTTATTAATATTTATATTTATTTGACAAGTGAAAACGAGTTGTATATAACTTCTCTAAAAAATATTGAATTTTATATTTGAATTTTGAACGCTTACAATATTGGAGATTGAAAAGATTTGTGACTTTTTAATTTGTAATCGTCCACATTTTACGTTAAAACATTTCTCCGTTAAAAATGTCAATTTTTTAAATGTTTTGTGTTTAGAATAATGATTTTTTTAAACATCAGACGCTTATAGATTGAAGCTGTACAACTTGAAAAACTTCAATTTCGAAATTTACTGTATTTAATTTAAATTAGTTGAACTTTATAATGTGCAATATTGAGAATACTTTAAATTCCGACTTATTAAAATACTGCACACATAAAATTTTTTAATTCCTAGGGCAAGTAAATTTGCTATTCAACAAGTTTCACTTCCAAGTCTTAAAAATTAGATAGCTTTGTGTTGTGTTAGAAATTGTTCACTGTAAAAAACTTAAAAATGAAAATTTTCGAAACTTTAATGCTTTCAAACATAAATTTTTCAATTCTGAAATTTTGTTGTTTAAAATTTTATTGATTTAAAAAATATTGAAGACATAAAAAGGTTGTTTGTTTGTTTGTTTGTTAAGGAATTCCCTAAGACTTGCTTGGTGAACGAAATAAATTTTTTATTAAAATACGACGATTTTTGTAAATTTTTCTGGGAATAAAAAATGAAAAAAAAATTTGTTCTGATAAAATTATTATTAAAATTTTTTGTAGATCTTAAACTTTTAAATTAAAAAATTTTTTAATCTTGAAGGGTTCATGAATGTTTTCTGTTCCAAATTTTAGCACTGAAGTTTAAAATTGTTGAAAATAAAACGTAAAAATGTGTTAAGATAATGTAAGTCGCAACTAGAAGTTATGTACAATCCTCAGAAATAATAAAATTATTTTTAAACTTTAGTTGGAGTTTAGAAGTTTTAAAAGCTCTCAAAATAGTGAAAAGGATTCTTTTTTATTGTATTTTATTTTTTTCTATAACAAAAATATACATAAAAACACACACGTGTGCGTATATATTGTTTAATATCTTATTTTACAGTCTGAGATTTTCATAAGATGTCAAAGTATAAATGCATAAGAAGTTTTTACTCTAATCTCACGTTTTCACTTTTCCAAGTAAAAACAGATGATCGCCAAAGTAAAATTACCTGTAATAATTAGGTGCAAAATCAAAAAGAAAGCATATTCATTGTAATGATCTGCGATTGTCTTCGAACGTAAGCTTAGCGAGTAGAAATTATTTTAAAAAAATACTTTTTTATGAAACAAATGTTCTTTTTTTATAGCAAGCATATTTGTTAAATAAAAACATGAGACAGTATTTACGGCTGTAAACATAATTAATAATTATGTAACAGAAAGCGGTTAAAACTGAACAACTGTTTTGAACTATGTACATAAAATTTTATATGCACTTTTGTAGTCAGTCTTTTAAAAAATAAATGTCAAGCTGTTTTTTATTACTATTTATGAAGCTTTAGTCGCTTTCTGAACTGAGTTAAGTACAAAGAAACAGACATTGCTCAGAATTACAGCGTTTTAGGAAGATTTTATAAGAATAACATTTTTATAATTATTAAGTTATTTTGCTCAGTATTGTTTCCAAAGAAGTATTTATGTCTTGGCAGTTTCGACATTATAAATAATATGTCTTAATTAAAAAGCCTTTTAAAGGAAGTTCATTAATAATTATTATAAACTTAGTATTTTCATTGTACGGTCGCCTGGAAACTGCACACTTTCAACAATATATTCCGTATCCACTGGGTAAAAAATATCAAAAGGTTGATTGATTATCCTACTTGGTAACTGGAATACTGGAGGCTTAAGGTTTAAACTAAATTATCTTTAGTGGTCCTTAAGTACTAAAATAGTTTAGTCATCTCGTTTCTTAAATTATTAGTAGATATAAAATATAAATCTTTTAGTCTCAAGTTTCAGAAAACTCATTCCAGACGAGTTAATTATTTACAATGGCAACGTTACCATTTTCGTTTTGTATAAGAAATTCTCATGACTAGGGTATCAGAATGTCGTCATTTCCGTTACGATTTTCGCTTTTTTCTGGCGATCGGAGAAATCCACAGTGACGATATCGTCAGCATCGTTTCCAAGAAGACGTCCTTCTACATCTTCCTTTGTGCGATTAAATAATCTAAAAAAAGAGAACGAATACTGTCAATATTATAAGAAGCAAGTAGTTCCTAAATTTGTAATTGTAGAACTTTGGTTAAATTTAGTCATTTGAGTTTTTAGATTTTAGACTTTAACCAGAGTTGAACTGATTAGTGTGCGAAAGCTTAAGAGCGTGATAAAAGGCTTCAAACTATTAGTTTGCAAGTATTTTTTGTGCTACAAAAATGTTATTTTGCATGTATTTCATTTGTAAATTATGGTATTTAATATTTTGTTACCGAACTCAGTTAATAAATGAGCCAAGACTCTTTTTAAAAAATGCAGTTATTTCTTCAGTTGATACCAATTTTGAACAAATTCTGCGTCAAATTTTGTAATGATTTATCTGGAAAAAAACTGTATTTAGTATTTACGTTTACCTCCGTTTTCTGATTGGCAGATCATATCATCTGAAAATTGGTTGAAAGAATTTTGAAAAACGTACAGACTTCTTTTCGATTCCTTTTCAGCAGATTTTCATTTCCTTCACAAAAGCTTAAAAGTAAATCGGCGACTAAAAAACGAAAACAACATAAGAAAACCATAAAAAAAATAAAAAGATTATACCTGCGTGTCCATCGTTCTTTTTTGTAGAGTCTTAACTAATTACAATTTCACAATGTATTTCCTTAAAAAAACTCCGGAAACGTTTACGAAACTAGATTAGTGGAATTTGTGTTTGACATATAGACTGTGTCAGTTGAATGTAAAGTTATATTATAAAACTCCTGTCATATTTTATATTTATATACACTTATACATATGCAAAATGGTATCAAAATCTAAAAATACTTTTTACAACCTCATAAAGTTTCAAAAACACATCTGCTATAGAATAGTACAAAAAATATTTCTAGCAGAAAATATGTTATAAAATGTATATCTTTGTCAAAAAAGGCAAGAACTCTCGTTTCTTAAAATGCCGTCCGAAGATGATTTACAATTTTGTATCAGAATTTCAAGATCAGCAAGTTATTGGTTTGCTGATGGCTTTTCATGAAAAAAGAACAAACGAAAATTAAATTATTATAAATTTGAAGACCATCACAGTTTTGGGTTAGAATAGCTTCTACGTTAGTCACATACAAGCTGGTAACCAGAATTTAAGGCAGGTAAATTTCCTTGAAGATTTGTCAGGGAGTACCTGGATATAGTGGACGTGGATCGATTCATCGTTGGTGATATCGCGTCGTCTATTCCCCGGTGAAGAGAAATTGAGTCGGCGTCCAGCATTCTAGCAGCTGATCGAGCGTTCATCGCTGTTAAGTATTCCGGTGTTTCTAAGGTGGCTCTTGTTGGTTTTCGGTATCTGAAAAATAAGGCAGTTCAAACAGAATTTACATTTTTAAAGAACCAAAATAACGTGAACGAAAAAGAGATGTCGTGTTTACGGTCAGAAAAAAAATGTATTTACTTATTTAAAATTAATTAATTATTGATAATTATTATATATATAAAATATTAGTTATAATTATTATTACTAATATTATAAGAGCCTTGGTGGCTCAGGCGGTTAGGCGCCCGAACTTCACGTTAGAGTTCCAGAGTTCGATCCCTGAGCGGGTATACCTTGGAAAATTTCTATGTACTTTTACCGAGGTTCTGGTGGTTCGGATCCAACCTTAAGCTGTAGGTCCACCTATCACGAACTTGACTGCAAGCCATTCAGCGGATGGTGGGGTAAAAAACCACTCTTTATAGAAATGCGTCCATGACTGATGTTATATACTGGGACAGCCCAGTACAGGCTATTCAAAAATCGAATTTAAAAAAAATACCTTTGGCTGTAACCATCTTAATTTTGAGAGAAAAACCAGCTGCCTAAATTTATATTATTATTAATTATTATTTTAATTTGAGTGTTGTTACCATTAAATTTATATTAATTAAATAAAATTGTAAATCTGAAAACTTGACAATTTTTTGAATGCCGTCAAAATGTAACAATTTCGGAAATAAGCATTGAGAATTCCACTTTTTAATTTGTAAAATTCCGGATTAAAAAATTAAGAAAGTTAAGTTAAACATTATCAAATTCAAGCTTTCAAAAATAACCATTTAAATGTTAGGCCTTACAAACTAAACTTTTATAGAATTTGTCTTTTGTAATATTTCCAATGAAAAAAAATCTGCCCGACTTGCGGGCACATTCTCGTCGTGTTCGGATATTTATTCTTTGCATTTGTAATACTTGAATAAAACTTTATCAAAAAGATCTCTTTTAGATGGCAGTATTTTTATGCGCCTTGATATTCTGAATTGTCTACTTAATTAAGTATAGTCAAAGATTAAGTTTCTCAAAGCTCTGTAGGCTTTGAGGTACACATCCTCATCGCGACACTCGCGCTGCGCGCTCGATTTCCGACAGACATTTGTAAACAGGTTTTGTTCAATCTTTTTTTTCTCGTAACATTCGTCGTTTTTCCACACATTTTTTATTTTCAATGTTATTTTTCACGAATAAAAAAAAATAATAGATCTTTTTTGGCATAACAATTTTGGTTAATTCATCTTTTTTCGTATCCTAACAGTTTGACCACAAAATGGAATCTTTTATTTTTCATTATTTTTTGTGCAATCCAAATTTGAATGGTAGATTTTCCAAGATAATCCAAAAATTTGTTATGATAATCTTGTAGGGCTTTCAAAAAGCAATGTTTTTTTTTCTTTTGGCTTTTTTCATATCGTACGTTTTTTGGCTTAAAATTTTGATTTTCGGTTGACTTACAAAATTTTGAAAATGGTATAACTCGAGAATTTTCTTTTTAACGAAAAAAGTCATTAGGATAAATTTTCTGTTCTTTTTAATACTATAAATATCTGTACATAGAATTTTCAAATTCAGAAAGAAAGTGGTCTCAAAAATTTTCAAAATGCGCTCACTTTTAAAATTTTTATCAAAAATGGCTGGTTCACGAACTCATCCTTTGTTTTAGGACCTAAAAAAAGTGTGCCAAAGATGGATTTGACCCGTTCATTTTTTCAAGAGTTATCGTGTTTATGGATAGACGTGCAGACGGATAGACAGGCAGACGCCATCGTAAAAACTTGAATTTCGGATCCAGGGGGTCTCGAAACGTAGAGATCCGTTGAAAAACTGTGGTGACAAATTTCGGAAATTCTAATACTTTCTCAATCATAAATGGTGAGAATGTAGTCAATTTAGTCTCAATTAAGTACTAATATTAACTATGAAATGTTGCAAATTGAGCAACCCTAAATATGTGTACTGAAAACTTATAAAGTTGAATTATTTTTATTTGAAACGTTTAAAGTCAAAAATTTCCAAATTATACTGATATTTTGTAAGTATTAAAATCAAA
>NC_046663.1:105685148-105698422 GCF_010883055.1 Belonocnema kinseyi | reverse complement strand
AGATAACAAACGGCAAGGCTGCTCAGTAGACCGTATGTATAAAGCATAAATTATAAAGAAAACATTGGAAATGAGCAAATTCAGTTTATGGAAAAACGACCACAGTTGCAATAAAACGTTGAATATCCAAATTTTTTTAACGAATGTGCACTTTTTTAAACGGAACAATGAAATTTCGTCTGTTTTGATACCAATTCAAGTTACGAATGATAATAATATACATTTATGGGAATGATATAAAATTTCAGGAATAAATTCGAATGCGAAGCACGAGATACGTGATGAGAATGTGTTCGTTAAAGCCGAAGGAGCTTTAACAAATAAAATTCACAATCACCAAATTACTGTTATCGATTCTTTCACCTTTAGTTTTGAAAAGTCTGTGCAGAAAGATCGAGCGCGTAGCGCCAGGTAAATACATTATCGAGCAATGAGAATGTACCCACGAGGTGGGCAGATTTTTTTGTAAAAAGAAAAACCGTTTCTGATTTTCTTTAATTTTTTATAGATAGCTTACAATGCGTTTTAGAAGCCCTGTATATACAAAAATGGGATTTTCCTTAGTTTCTAAGAAATAATTAACAACGTACACCGAGACGAAAATTACAGCTATCCATATAAAAATTAAAGAAAGCCCAAACTTGAGTTTGAAAAATTGTTTTCAAAGAACCTAAAAAGTTTGTAAAATGTTTGTTTTCGACAAATATTTCCTCAAAATTGGGACTTATTCTGAATTAAAACAAATACATCTTAATATCATTAAAATGACCAAAGTTTGTCTTTTAACATCTAAAATAACGAATACTAGAATTTTCATCACAATTACAATCGATAAATTAAATTCTTTAGATGACTGAACATGAAATTGCTGAATTGTGTTATGTATAAAGACTATAAGGCTTCCATCAGCAGTTATTCCACTTTGAACGTTTTAATTTTAAACTTACGATTCTTAATCTTAAGGCCTTCAATTAACTTTATTATTAAATAATTTATAAAAATAATTGGTTTCATGATTAAATGTATAAACTCTTAAATTAATAATTGCTTAAGATTAAAAAATGTATGCTTAAAGTATATAACTGGTTAAATTTTCAACGTTAAACGTTAAAGAGAATTTCAAATTAATATTTTTAAGTTAAAACATGGAAAAATAAACAATTTTTAAAGTAAAGTATGTTAGGATTAGCAATCGCAAACAATAATTTGAATTATTAATGTTATGTTGCCCACTAGCGTTGTGAAATATTTTTTTGTCGGTGGAATAGCGGTTTTCCATCTACCAGTCTAAACTAGCGTAAATCAAGTTTTCGTACATAGTATTGGAACCCAGGCCTACAAAATGCAGTCTGCAGACCGGGGTTCGAATCACAACCTAGCTGAGAATGAATTTTTTCACAGCTAAAGGCTATAATCATTTTAGTTTAGACTAGCAGATCATAAAATATAATTCCACAGACAATGAATGTCTTTAAATTTGCAAAATATTAGAAATAAAGTAGTTCAAACTATTTGAAAATATTGTTCATTTTGACTAAAAATTAGAAAAAAATCCCAGTCTGAAAGTGAACTGACTCTAATGTATACTAACAATTTGAGAAGTAGAGAACTTCCGACGACGGAGACGGAACTGAGTGCCATTGCAGCAGAAGCCATCCAGGGTTGAAGAAGGAAGCCAAAGGGACTGAAAACACCTGCAGCTATCGGAATTCCTAATAAATTGTAAACACTGGCAAAGAGAAAATTCAGTCTTATTCGATTCACCGTCTTTCGAGAGAGATCCAGGCACGCGACAACATCCAGCAAATCATTCTAGAAAACAAATAAACGAATTCAGGTTCGAAAAAAGAACTAGCTACCACACGTTGCTCGAATTAAAGAAAATAAGGTAGTTTTATAAGATTTTAAGAAAAAAAACTCACCCTCATCAAAACAACATCAGCAGCTTCCACAGCAACATCGGTACCAGAAGCAATCGCAATTCCCACATCAGCTTGTGCAAGAGCTGGACTATCATTAACTCCATCGCCGACCATCGCGACCCTGATTCCCTTTTCTTGCAGTCTTTGAATTTTTGCTACTTTATGTGACGGAAGAACTTCAGCGAAAACCTTACTAATGCCAACCTGTCTCGCAATAGAAGCGGCCGTCTTTCTATTATCTCCCGTCAAAAGAATAACTTCCAAACCCATTCTCTTCAAAGTATAAACCGCTAAATGCGCCTCAGATTTCACCATGTCCGCTACACTGATCATAGCTACCAAAGTATTATTTACAGCCGCTAATACAGCCGTATGGCCTAAACTTTCTTCATCAATCATCCCCAGTTCCACTTCCTGAGGAATAAGAACTCCATTTCTTCTCATCCATTCCCTATTCCCAATGCAAACTTCATAAGAGTCGACCTCCGGCTGATCTCCTTGGGAATCGGGATTCAGCAGCAATTCCAAATTCACATTTTGCCTCTCTTGGATAGAACTAATCATGGACACAATATCCACAGGAACTCCATTCAATTCGAACGTTCCTGACGTTAGTTTCCTTGTCTGGTTCATGTAATTGATGATCTTCTCCGATTTCAGGGCCCAGGAAATTGTAGTCGTGAGGTGAGAAACTTTACATTTGAGTCCACAGCCAGCAACAGCCTGGAAGTTTGAGCATTGGCCGCTTACTTCCGACCCTATCGTGTCCTTTACGTAGCGGACAATAGCTGAAAATTAAAAGATATGTCATTAAAATTCAATCATATTTTATTCCTGGCGCTGGCTATGATTACCTATAAAATAAGAGATCCCCTAAAAAAACAACATGCTACAGATTTCGACGTGCTGATTTCGAAAAAGATTTTGATTTTTCCGAAAAAAGCTTGCTTACACGAATCCGAACTAAAACATTAAATTGTCTGTTAATAACAATTTTTACAATAAGAAAATTTCGAAAATGATTTTTTTTCACAGAGTTTTTATTTTATATCGACATTTAACTTGACCTATTTTAATTGTCGGCAAAATTTTCTTAATTAATATCATTAATTTATAATAAATAAAATCTCTTTTTGTAAAAAAAAAATAAGAAAAATTAGATATTTCTGTTCGTATTGTATAAAAATATATACAACAGCTAAGATTAGTAGAATTATATTAATCTTCTAGAAATAAGTAGTTCTTCATGCTTGAGCGCGCAGAAACATTAACTAATAAAAGAAGCGTCGTATTAACTCTGATATAAAAAACTTATCAACTGAATAATTAAGATAATTTTTTATAATAATTAAAAGTTAATGTATCGTATTGGCCAGACATATACTATGTCAAGTTAAATGCCGATATAAAATAAAAACCCTGTGAAAAAAGTAATTTTCGTCATTTTGTTATGGTAAAAATTGTTAGTAACAAACAATTTCATGTTTTTAGTGTGAATTCGTGTAAAGCATTCGTCTATGGATAAAAAATGTACGGGAATGATTATTCGTAAGAATTATACTTTCGCAGCTATATGATTGTCGCACTTTTGGAATTTTCGGAATTTTTTTAACTTTTTCCAAAAAAAACCATTGTTCGTGGTAGAAAATGGCAAGATACCTTTTTTTATGATATTTTATTTAATTGTCGCGAGGACTATTTCTTTTCTCAATTATGTTTCAGGGTTGGTACAGAAGTGTTAATTTTGTGAAATATCGAGTCAATTCTATTAAATTTCAACACATTATACTGGCCACAAACCAGCATAGGAACAATCTGTTGTAAAATTATTATTAGTTGAAGCAAGCCCTGATGAAAAAATGTTGATGACAAACTACCATGTCCTTTTTACAGATGAACGTAGAAAAATAGATTTTGTAATAATTCGGCATAGAAAACTTATAAAAAATCACGAATTTCTACAAAGATTTATTAATAATAATAGTTTTGCCTCGTAAACATAGATGCAGTTTTTTATATTTTGTTTGCAGAAAACTACACACTTCTACACATAATTATAAATAGCTAGCATTTTTTACGAAAAAATAGGAAAATTTACAATCCCATAATAAAGTATTCGTTTTTCATAATTTGTCATTGGTTTGCATAGAAAATTATGAATTTCTAAAAATGATAAGGAAAAATTGAAACCTGAAAAAGCTGTATTCGAAGTTTTTTATATTAAAAAAAAAAATTACAAATTTTTACATACAATTATGAATAAACACTATTTTCTAAAACAAAAGAAAATTTACAACTCAAAAATAAATTATCAGTTTTTCATAATTTAAACAAAGTTTTTGTAAGAAACTACGAATTTCCACAAATATTAATTAATATGTAATCAGCTACAAATTTATACGAAAAATTAGAAAAATGTGGAACCTCAAATGAGTCATTCTAAAAATATGTACCGATTTTTTCTAAACACCCCCCCCCCCCAACACACAAAAAAAGCGTTACGTATTTTTCCAGCAGCCCCAAATCGTTAATTCCTAAATTTTGAAATTTTTGGAAAACGATGGATGGTACATGAAAACTGATCAAATATCAAGGGGTTCCTTAAGAAAACGATTCTCGTCAACCCCGAACTGACAAGTATCAATATTGATAAAATTTTAGATGATATAAATTTAAAAACGGATCACTTCAGATTTTTCTTACGAATAACTAATCCCTCACATTTTACGCGATTCTACGTGAAAGCATGAAAATATAAGACATTTTTATAGAAATTCACATAAATGTATAGATATTTTCATCGAACTTTATCAAAGTTTTCGTAAAAATTTATAGAATTTATTTCCACCAGAGAATGTAAAGGGATGTTCAATAATTATTGAATTCTAAACAATTCTCACTAATATCATTATAAACAAAATTTTAATTCGCGATAAGTACTAAAATAATAATTATTAAGACCTTAAAGTACGTGCAAATAACAGAAAAACCAGTTCCTTTTTCCAAATTCTGTGAAGACTTCCAGGTCCTGTAGCAATCCTGTATTTCCAGGTTAATACAGAATATTCATTTCTAAGCTTATGTTTAGAACAAAATGGAACTCACCAGAAGCAATAGGATGTTCGCTATTAACCTCAGCAGTTCCAACAATCGCCAGAAGTTTGACAATCGAGCAGACTTTCTCGTCAACAAAAAGTCCAATTCTAGATACACTCGGCGTTCCATTCGTCAAGGTACCAGTCTTATCAAATACAATTGACTTAACTTTATGTGCGTTCTCTAAAGGTTCGGAACCTTTAATTAAAATTCCATTTAAAGCTCCAACTCCGGTACCAACCATAACTGCAGTCGGTGTAGCCAATCCTAAAGCACAAGGACAAGCAATTGCCAAAACCGACAAAGCGCACTTGAAAGCGTACTGATAAATCTTCTCTACCTTGCCTAAATTATTCCTTAGAATTTGTTCATTGTGCGAAATAGGCAAGGCTTCGAAATTCGCATAGCCAACTATTATCCAAGCTAGCAACGTTACAATCGACACGGCAATAACAAAGGGGATAAAGTATCCAGCAATCTTGTCAGCTAGTTGTTGAATTGGCGCTTTACTCGACTGAGCCTCTTCCACGAGACGAACAATTTGAGCTAATGTCGTGTGTTCTCCAGTGTGAGTGGCTTCGATTAATAATGGACCGGTTTGGTTTATGGAACCTCCTATGACAACGGAGCCCACTTTTTTATGAACTGGCATGCTTTCACCGGTTATTAGACTCTCGTCACAAGCTGAATTCCCAGAAAGAACTCGACCGTCGACGGGAATTTTTGCACCCTGGACTACTTTCAAAATGTCTCCTCGTTTCACAAGGTCTACGCTTATCACTCGTTCGGAGAGTATCTCTTTGTTCGTGCCTAAGGTCACAAGGACGGCGTCTGTGGCTTTTAGGGAGAGGAGTTTCGAAAGCGCTTCTGATGTTTTGCCCTAGAAAGATATTAGGACCATTTTTATTTGTTGTATTGAATTGTACAGTCTCACTTCAGAGATGAAAAATAGTGACAATAGAGGGATGTTTTAAAAACGAATAAAATTAAATAAAACGCTATAAGAAATGCATAAAATAATAAATATTTAGCACTTCAAATGTTCTTCTTTCAAGCATAAAGTCCTATCGATTTGCAAAAAGTATTTGCACAAACGAAATAAACTTTGAAGTTAAGACACTTAGAAGTTATTAGGTCCGCTGATTTGTTTTAAAGTTGTAAGGCATAAGAGAAACAAAGACAACATTTTTAGTTTCTAAAAGTTTTTGTTTAAATTTGTTGACAATTTTTTATAAAACATTACAATTCCACTCCTTATAAAGGATCGCTACAGAATTTGGATTTCAAAATTCCAGGCCCTTTTTAAGTTTTTTCCAGGGCAAATTAGAAAAAATTTTAGGCCTTTTAGGGAAAGATCAAAATACAATCAGAATACACGTAAAGAAGAAAAATAACACAAAATTAAATTAAGTAAACTCTGCTTCCAAGTACTTGGCAAGATAAAGAAAATCTTTTAAAATAATTCCTTCTTCATATTACCTAATGCAATTGATAAATTTTCTCCAAATAATAAGCTTACAGGTTCACGATTGACTATATCCTAATTATTTACATATGGGCGATTTTTATGTCTTTAAAATATTTTCTATTTAGGATTTATTCTGAAGCATTCGCATGCGATTAATACAAAATGCTGATTTTGAAAAGCTTTCGATTTAAAAATAATGAATTTTTTTAGCGATATTCAATTTCAATAATCAAATTTGAAATAAAGTTATAGGCTGTTTCAAACTACTTCACCTTCGAAACGAATTAATTTCTAGCGATCAATTTCTGTTAGCAAAAAAATATTAGTTCTTAATCAGCTGAATACACCGTCAAATTTTGTTTGAAATAGTTTAATATCTTTTACCACCTCAAGCGTGTTGAAAATGGGAGAAATTGAATTTAAGCGTGAAATATATAAAAAAGGAATTCTTACAGTCACCATTTTCTTATTATGTACAACGACATGCCAGAAGAATTCATGAAACTACATATTTGATATTAAAAAATGTAGAAAATTAAACATTAAAAATAGGACAAAAACTTTTTTTTATTTTTTATTTTATTTTCGTTGTATTCCACGCAGCTAATTACTTTAGAAATAAATTATGAGAAGTAAATAACTGATTTATTAATGATTAAAAATCACAATTTTTGAGTAAACTCCGCCTTGTTTCGGAAATGAGGCATCTCTACTCTTGATTAAAATATGGCCTTTATGTAACCGTTTCTTTTTTCAGTAATACTATATGAATGAGTATTTAAATGATATAATGATATAAATGAGGTATCTTTACTTTTGATTGAAATATAGCCTTTATGTAACCGTATCTTTTTTCATCAATACTATAAGCATTTTTTGAGATAATTTTATGCGCGGAAATAAAAAAAGTTAAAATTCAAATTGAAAAAAATTGAATCAATTTTTAACTTTTGATATATTTTTAATATAAAATAGATACTTCCATAAATTCTTCCGGTACATGTAGTTCTACATATATAACAAATTGGTCATTGTAAGAATGCATTTTTTCATATATATCACGCATACATTCAATGTTTCCCATTTTCAACCCGCTTGAGGTAAAAAAACATTAATCGATTTCAAACCAAATTTTACAGTATATTCAACTCATCAAGAGACAATAATTTTTTACTAATATAAATTGATCACACAAAATTAACTTTTTTCAGCCTACCATAATGCATATAGACCGAGCTCTAAGATGGAAATAAATAATAGATCAATTTAAAGCATTCTGACTAAATTCTTCTAGATTAGCCTTTGGGACAATTTTCAAAAATATTTGCAAAATAAAAGTGAAAATTAGTGGCCCCTAATGCTACTGCATTAATGGTATTCTTTCAAAATAGTAGCATAATATTTACATATTTCGAAAACAGTATTAAAAAGTGGTCATAGTTGTGTGAAAGAGAAAGACTGAGTTTATAAAAAAAAAATATCGAACAGTAAATAATTCTTACCTTGGCTACGTGTTCAAGCCACCTTCCGAGACTGATGAAAACAAGCAACATGGGTGGTGTGTCAAAGAATGTCTGTGGACTGAGACTTTCTTGCAAAATAATAGCTGCTGCGAGAACGCAAACGGAATAAACATAAGATATTGTTGTAGTCATCGAAATTAAAACGTCCATGTTCGCAGATCCATGCTTCAAAGCTTTGTAGGCTTGGACATAAAAGTGCCACCCACCGAAAAACTAGAAAAAATTGAATTTTTGAAAAAGATGGAAATATAAATTAATTTTAACTTCAAAAATTATTTCTTAAAGTAAAAACCAAGAAAATATAAAAAATCCAAATATAAACAAAATAATTTACAAAATGATAAAGTTACCTGAACAGGTGTCGAGAAAACGAAAAGAATAAGATTTTCCCACGACACACCTGGAATCACGCAGCACATATCTTCGTGAGATTTATGACCGATTGACATATCTAACATGAAATAAGTCATCGCTATCATACACGGAACTCCGAATATTAATGATATCAAAAATGCAGTTTTCCATTTTTGTATCTCTTCCCTAAAAAATAACGACACAGTAATTAGAGACGACAATAATCTGGGAAAAAGTTAAGGATGTTGCAAAGTTGGTAAAATACTCTTCTGAGTGAAAGCATCTTTCTTTACATGGAACTTACGGTTTATTCGAAAACCACTAAAATCTTGAAAGTCGAAAAACTAAAAATAACTTTTTATTGATCATTTTAACAATTATTAAATCCCACGCAGCACATACGATAATCGAAATACATAAGTGCGTTGTTTCTTTTAAATTGAAATCCCACATGAAGAAGGGTGCTTTCACTCAAAAAAGTGTTTAAAGAAACTGAAATTTACAATAGAAAGAAGAGTATGATACTTGCTTTTGGTCCAAATAACTCCTATTTTCTTTATCTTTATTGCTGAGAAGGCTAGCCGTGAAACCCAATTTGTTAATACATTCCAAGATATCTCTGACTCCAATTTTATCCGAATCATATTTGAATTTTCCTCGTTGAGTCGCGAGTGCGACCCTTGACGATTGAACGCCCGACAATTTCTTAATTGTTGATTCTATTTTATTCACACAAGATGCGCAGGTCATTCCTGAAATCTATCAAATGATATTTACGAATTGCCAAATTTTCCTCAGAGAACACATGGAAAATATAGAATATATTGACCAGTTTAAACGGAAAACATTTCATTTTTACCATTTTTAACAGTCAAAATCTTACGATAAGAATAGATTAAATTAAATATCTCCATTTAAATGACTGAAACAAAAATGTAAACATACCATAATTTCTACTTCACTCTCCCCGTTTCCTACATCGTTAATCTCGGCAGGAAATCCCAACTGAGAAATACTCGAAGCTACATCAGTTGGCGTTATTTTTTCCGGGTCGTATTTAACTTCGGCTTTCGCAGCCATCAATGCTACTAAAATACTATCTACTCCATATAATTTTTTACAGTGCTTCTCAATCGCAGTAACACAAGATGCACATGTCATACCCTATAAAAATAGAAAACACCACGTAAATTCAAACTTAATTTTAATAATTCCAAATTACTTCAATTTCATTTTAAAATTTTCTCTGAGGTTCTAAAAAATAATTAAAACACACCTGTACGTGCAAAACACATTTGGCCAGTTGTTTTTCAGGTTTTACGTCTCCGCCTCCATTTACTTGAATCGCAACTTCCTCTTTTTTATTATTATTATCAGAATTACTTTTTATTTTCTCGGTTTGTCCATTTACTTCTTTTACGAATGCATCAAAACCCATATCCACAATAAAATCGGCTAATTGATCTGGAGTTATGTCGCCGGAGCTGTAGGAAATGTTAGCTTCTTTCCCTTCCAAACTGACGTGGATTTCCTTCACTCCTGGTTTTTCGGAAATCATTCCTTTTGGGTGAGAAATTACAATGAAAAAAAGAAAAAGTAACACTAATTAAACGCTAATTAGAATAATTTTTGAGTGTTAATAAAACAGTTCGAAAAATTGAAGTCTTTTAAATTCGAATGCCCTGAAACTCGAGTCTTTTCATGTAAAATACTTAATTATTATCGTTAAATTTCTATAACAATTTCGATTATTATTAATTTTTTTAATTTTGCCCAAATTTTAACTACTTTAAAATTGAAAAGCCTCAGTTCTTGAAATTTAATTAATTTTTTCAACAATAAAATTTTAATTTCTAATTATAATTGGAGTTATTTTTTAATGAACTACATAGCTTTGAAATGTAAATATATCCACATTTTAATTAAGATTGAAAAGACAAGGATTCGTAAGATTTAAAATACTTATTTCTCAATATTGCAAACCAATTTTGTAATTTACATTATTTAACAAAAAAATGTGATTCTCTCTAAACGTTTTACTTGATTTTTCATAATTTTTAGATAATTTATACTTGGAAAATCTTTGCATTCTTTTTTTTAAGCTTTAAATTTAATCCGCAACTCGTTTGAATTTTAAAATAAATCAATTTAAAAAAAAAGAAATAATGGACGCGCCTTTTATTCATATCTAGAATCATCTTCATCCTGAAAGCTTTGCATATTTGCTTTTGATATTGCTTATTAATTGAAACTTCAAACCAGAAAAGATACATCATGCTTTTTCACTGTATGATTATTATTTAAACTCAAAAAATTTCAATCGTGAAGATTCTTAAAATTACAAGCTTTTTTATTTAACATATTTGAAGTTTGCAAATTTTCCAGTGAAAATGTTGTTTTATTTTTTTCAGTATGGAATATATACAAAATTCAAGGGAATGTTTTACAGTCACTTGTGTTTTACTTGAAAATAATCATATAAAAAATGCTATTAAAAATACTTTCAAAATTAGATCTCATTTTTAAATATTGTCCATATTTTATATATCGCAAAATTTTATTATTTGAATTCCAAATTATTAAGGGGATCTTTTCATATAAATGGTTCAAAAATCGATTTTGTAATTAGTTGATTGCATATGCATCCAGAAATACATGTGTAAAACTTTAGACCGAAATTCGAAAAATTGCGGGAGATATGAATTTTTGTGTCGCGTCTTGTTGTCGTCCGTTCCAGGTGCGCTCGATTTACTTTGATAGCAGCTTGTCCAGCGTCATATTTCGATCGAGTTAAAAGCGTGCATGTACCGAAAATGGCTCGCAAAGTTGGACAAACTGGTTCTTATCGTCATTCGCAACCGCGAATAATGATAACTTTAAACGCTTCTTTCTCAATACCACGTTTTTCGAACTGGCATGCACGATAACTAAAAAACGGCTTGACCGATTTCAAAAATATTTATATTAAATTAAAGTGCATTACATTCTTGATATAATGACTTTTGAAATCGATACCAAAAATTATCACTTTTTATAAACAAAATTGACGAGAAAAGTTGAAAATGTTGCAAAAATTGTAATACAGGGCTTTTTCATAATAAAAAACAAGTTTTTCTATAGAGGACTCCAAAATAAATGAAAAATGTTTTGCAATTTTTATTCCAGAATTAATGCCCAAGGCTCTATCTGCATGCCGTTTACCCTTACAAAAACTGCATGGTCCACTTTGACACCTCAGCTCCTGAAACTGAGATATATTTTTTCCAACGCATTCATTTTGTGGTAGCTTTAAAATCTCATGTTCCTGCAATGAATAGTTTTTTTTAATCCACGCGCGAAATTGAGTCGACCCAAACCCCACCTATATGAAAAGGTCCCCTTAACAAACTTGAATTATATTTTCACATCAGAAAAGATCGAAATTTAAATTTTTTTAATTAACATAAAGTACTTTGAGAATTTGTTTAAAAAATTCTTTTTATGGTCATAAATTCTTTTCAAATAAAAAAAAAACGCTGATGTCTTTTAAATATATATATTGAGTAAAACTAATGAAATGTATCTTACCAGTAATACTATTGACACAAGAAATACACGTCATTCCATCGATATGAATACTACAATTACTATTAGCGGGCTCGAGACTTAAATGATTATTATCAGATGATTTTTCTCCAGCTGGTAAAAATACCTCAAAACCCATATCGATAATTGCGTCGACTAATTCCTTAGGGGAAGTTTCACTCGCTTTGTATGTTATGTGTCCAGCTTTTTCCTCTAAAAGGACTTTAATATCAATCACGCCAGGATGAACTCTTATCATCCCTTCTATATTATTTACACACGATTGGCAAGTCATCCCTTCGATGAAAATTTTTATTGTAGATATTTCACTAGAATTAATTTCGTTCGATGTTTGAAGCACTCGAGTAGAATGTGTCGTTCCTTGAAAGGTCTCATCATTTTCCTCGTCCCTGAAAGAATAAATAATTATTTATCAACAAATTATTTCAATTGTTAATAAATCGAAATTGGGTCAGAAATGGCAATTTTCAGAAAAAAATCACACTAATTCAGGGATCATAGCGGTTCAGAATATCAATTTCTGGTAAAAAAGGGGGATTTTTTCAGAAAGAAGATTAAAAGGAGATTTTATTGATTACTAAAATCGTTTTCTGACATATGGGTGTCTCACGAATATTGAACGAAAGTGCTATCTAACAGTAGCGCTGTTTCTTGAGCAATTTTTTTTTCTAATATACGTAGATTTTGATTTATTATTCTCATCAAACATTTTCTATTGTACTATTTTCAGTACAGAATCCTAAGTTATCCAATGTATGTTTCTAAATAAGATAGGAAGAAATAATTTGAAAAATACAAAAATAACTATTTGAAAAATCTGCTTTCTCTGTTTTTTGTATTAACCTATCGTTATATTATATCACCATATTATAATTATAATATAACGATAGGCTTTAAAAGGATTGTATTATATATTACTATATAATACAATTTTTTTAAATGTCTTTCTTAACTCGTTTTTGCCCTCAACTGTTTTAACTCATTTTCGCTCCGACCATTTTTTTAACCCGCTTTTGCGATCAGTCTCTCAATTACGAATTACACTTAGTTAAAAGATGTACTAGCTTGTAAAAAATGCATTTTTTTGCTGTTGAAGATTAATCATTTTAGTTGAAAATTCATTTCTTTGGTATCAAATTCTACTTTTCTGGTAGAAAATTGATCTTTTTGGTCGAAAATTCATATTTTTGGGCTGTAAGATCTACATATTGTTACTATGAATTAAAATGTTTTTGTTTGGAATACCATAAGTACGCTAAACTCTAGCTTTCGGTCCAGTGTCCGAGGTACCTGAAAATAACTTTGGTCACAATTGGGGGGGGGGGG
>NC_046663.1:105678768-105685048 GCF_010883055.1 Belonocnema kinseyi | reverse complement strand
GGTAGAATTCGAGAGTTTGATTACATTTTTCGTTAGGAATTTACCTTTTTTTAGTTGAAAATTTAACTACGTGGTTAAAATTTGAACTTCTCTGTTGAAAATTATTTTATTTGTTTGTTAAAGATTCATCATTTTAGTTTAGAATTTCATCTCTTTGATTGAAAATTCATCTTATTTTCTAGAAAATTGATCTTCTTGTTTAAAATTTCATCCTTCTCGTTCAAAATTCAACTATTTGGTAAGAATTAATCTATTTGGTGAGACATACAATATTTTAAATTGAAATTTATCAATAATTTAAAACGCATCAATTCGAGTTCAATGTGAGTATCAACATTAATTTTATTTAATAGAATTTATCAAAAATAACCTCTTTTAAAGAGTCTTGTTTTCTAATGTGTTGCTTTCGGTTTACGATTCGTAAAAAATAAATCGAAATTAAGTAAAAAATTGTGAGGAAATTGGGTCAAACTTCTCGGTTTTAACGGATTCTTCAAATTTAAAGGGGAAAACACAAGAAAAGAGGAAAAAGGCGATTAGGCAAAAAAGGGAACAAATTACGATCTATGCTAATGTGAAAAATTCATATCTTCCAGAACATTTAAATTAATAAAATATTTTAAAAGAAACATTAGCTGATTACAAATTTCGTTAAAGAAATAGAATCTGCAATTTAAGTGAGAATAATATACTTTTTTTATTTGCATTTATAGTCTTTTGCTTTAATCCCTAAAATATTATATTTTCCATCGATTAACTTTTTTACTTCTGAAAGAAAATAATATTCAAGCTAAGAACCTAATCCATAGTTTAGGACAAAGTATATAAACATTTTTTTATTCTTTTTTTTGTATTAGAGGGGACCAATAAAAAATATAATAACTTTTAAATCCAATATTGTCAATTTCATTAACGCAATACACACATTAGTAAATAGAAATTAAAGATATTCAAGGCCACACGGAATATTGCAAAGTAGTACAAAAATTAAAGGCTTCATAAAAAATTTATATTTTTCCCAAGAAGGAAGCAACATAAAAATGGAAAATAAAGATATATATTTGTTTCAATTGTTATAAAATAAAAATATTTTAGATGATAAAAAAGCTATATACTTAAATATTTATTTTTGTATTTAAAAAAAGCTGAGAGGGTTTCCTTCTAAGTAACAAATGGCGAATTTTTAGGTATCCATTTCTGAGAGTATTTAATTTTGAAATTTTATTATTAGCATGTAGCTGAAGTTTCGAACGCTCAAATGAACGAAATATTTTTCCCCATTTTTATTTTATCCATCAATATTGTTCCAACTGCATTTTAAAATATGAATTATAATTTTGTTTCAATAATAAATGAATTCCAATATAAATGAACAAACATTTTAGCCCTTTATATATTTTACATAATTATCAGTAAAAAATTTCGTTCATTTGAACGTTCGGAACTTCAGGTACATATTATTAGCTTAAAATCATTAAAATAATATTTTTTTAAATATAAGAATTTAATTTTTACAGAATGATTGTAATTATAAGTGCACTAAAACAGCTTGGAAACTGGATTAAAAATCAAGTTTGTGCTGGGAAAAAATTTCTTAATTTCGAATGTACTTCACTGTCAAAAGTACAAAAAAATCAAGCCATTACATTTTCCTTTTCGTTATTATTGTTGATTTATAAGCTTTCTTGAAAAAATGCTTAAATAAAAAATTGTTCTCTTTAAAAACGACGATTTTGAAAAGTATTTAAAATAAAACCTGTGCAATATTCAATAGTTTTCGGAATTGATAACAATCGATTTACAAGTATTTAATTGAAAAGGAATTAATAAAACCAAACATGTACAAAAATTTAAATATCGTATGTTTTAAAATTCAATTTCCAATTGTTCGTTTATAAATATTAGAAACCGCTAGTTACAGAAAAAAGTTTCAAGTTTTTTATTTTTTACATTAAAAACCATTTTTTGTTAGTATTAAATTAACAAACAATGGATTAAATATTGGTTCATCTCAGCAAAAAGTCGACTAACTCAAAACGTATATTTTCAATTAATAAAAAATCACTTATTCAGTAATATTTTACTAAATATAACTTTTTTTTTTCATAAAAAATCACTTGAGGAAAATTGTACAAGACTGATGTATTGCGCTTGAATGATGAAAAAAATTAGCTCAACAGTCGTATACTATCAAAGTATTATAAATATTACAATTATTTTCTTAAAAATTAACATCCATGGCCGCTATACTTCTTATCTCGAAGCAAGCGAATCATCTCACTAACTTCACTATTAAACAACCAAGTACCCATTCAAGCCGAAACGCAAGCTTACCAAAAATTGTTCATCCCACCATGATCCTTTGTAAGAAGAGGTTCTTTCTCAAGTCCTTTCATTTTTTATTGATTCAAGAATAACCAAGCACGAATTAAAAATGTATCTTTTCCGCAAAGTTAAAAACACAAATAAATAATAAAAAATTGATCCTCTGATCACATTTTTCGATCTCTTATCGAACCTATCTCCATTTAAAATGACTATTTTACGAATCTTATTTATTAAAATTCTAATCTCAAATCTTTAGTCAACAATACAATTTGGAATAAAAATTAAGTCAAACTTTGCACTAAATTTGTGCAGATCTCATTTAAAATAACCGATTTTGCAACCAGCAGGTTCTTCATTAAAATTGTAAATCCTATATAGCACTCAAATTAAAATGCGACGATCGCAACACTCGCAACAAACATGGCAGTGACCAACTTTTTGAGTCACTCGATGATTGAGATTTCCTCGGACAACTGATAATTTAAGAGATCTACAATAGTTCATACCCTCTGGCTGAAGCTTTGCTCACGGCACGGCTCTATCATGACGACATATTTTGTAGAGATAAGTATTGCGCTCGGAATGTCAGATATTCGACGACATAATATGCTGTAAATATATATTTGCACACTCAAATATATTTAGATGTTTCAGTGAAGTATAGTCAGTCAGTTTCCTTGTCCGGGGTAATGAAGACTTCTGATCAGTGCCGTCTTGAATATTGCGACGAGAAATTTAGCACGTGCATTAAAACATAATTAAATACTTTTGCAACTTATCTGTTCCTGTCAAGAGGGAAACCTTTTGTTCGAATTTTTTATCGGACGGACAGGTGTTTCATTCGATAATGTCGATGACATTCAGTGCAAGTGATGTAATAATTTCATTAATATGAATTCCTTTTGAATATTTATAAAACATAAAACGAATTATCTAACTCTGTATTGTATTGTCTGCGACACTTGGTTAAATCCGGATTAATCCAGACATTATATCCATGTGCAGTACAAAATGTAAGCTATTAGAGTTACCCAAATAAATTGTTGTTCCTAAAGTCAATATTAAGTGAATGATAGTGCCACGAAGCGTTAAAAAAGGTTTTTGACAATTTTATAAAATCCAGCGAAAAAAAGTGGAATTCGACTCTTTTTAGCTTAAATGAAATATTTCTGCGTGGAAAAGAAATCTTTCTAGAATTATATTACTTAAAATTCCTTGTTGGACAAAACACATACTTTCGTTCTCTATTAATATTTTATCCTTTTTGGAAAAAACTCAAGTAGTAAAATTTTGAAAACCCGAAATTCTCTAATTTCGAGAAAACAATGCTGAGCGAGAATATGCTCTGCAAAAGAAACAGATATCCTCCGTGGTAAAATGTTATTAGACTCGATCTTTCTAAAAAAAAACTCAAAAACTAAAATTAACAAATCTCTAAACAACCCGATTAAAAAAAAAGTGAGAGTTAGGCTGAATTATCGCAAAACAAACCATTTTTTCGTGCGATGACATTTTAACAAAATACAGATCACTTTTTTCTAATAAACAAACAATGATGATACATTTTATTACGCTAACTCCTTTATGTCATTCTTTTGGCGAAAAAACCCTTTTCCTACCTGGTAAAATTGTATCATGCTAATTTTCTCGAGAATTTTTTTTTTAAATCTAGAATTTTCAAGTTTAGCTAGGACAAACAAACCCAACTATTTTTCAGTTTTGTATTTTTGTTTCAAAACGATTTGGTTTAATTATATTCAAGAAAGATAAAAGAGTTTATTTCGAGCGCAACAGTTCGCTCACTTCGTTTAGCAACTTACATCTTAATAGCACAATGAAATTAAGTTAACTGACCATAAACGTGGAAAATATTAGATAAAAAATTTACTAGGAAAAGAAATTGAGAGCACGAGTGTCAGTCATTTCAACCATGAAATCAAGGCCAAGAATGAACCAGTTAACACTGCTGTACCCTAAATTGAAAAACATGCTGTCTAATAGAAAAGACAATTCTCGCATTTTTTCTTTTATTGTTTTAAACATCTTAATATGATAATCATTTGTTTTATGTAAAATTGAAGTGAATATTTATTATTATCATTTTTAATTTAATAAGAGACTATTAAGTCTGGATAAAAAGATCAATTTTGTATCTACAATTTGTTTTCATCAAGAAAAGGAATTCTAAATATTAGGTCAGGTTCACTTTTAGGAAATAAGATCGCATGCTTGCCATTTCTGGACCATCCTGCTATGCACAGAAGCAATTTAAAACGCTCGTCGAAGTTTATGAAGTGTGTGCTGGTACCGCAATTATCAAACAATGGTATCAAAGAACCAAAACAATCGAGTCATTTTGTAAATTTATATTCTCATTGTCTCTAGTTTAATATGGAGCATAAACATCCTGATTCTTGAATGATTTTTTAAAGAATGAAGTACAAAAAAAAGTGAATTTGCTTCTATCAGTGGCACTAAAATTAGCTTATTTTTATAATAAATAATAAAATAAATTATAAAATTTACAGGAATAAAGGAAAATAAATAAATATATTTTATGAAAAAAACCTGTTTTTTACTACCTCTTTTTAAATGACTGATTAACTTTTCCTTATTTTAATTATGTCAGAGCTAAACAAATTATTTTCACAGGGTTGAATTCTGTGAAAATTTAAGTACAAAATGAGCCCAGGATGAAGCCAATACATTTATTTTTTAATTAGATATTGCAATAATGGGATAAATTTAAATGTTTTCTTAACTGCTCAATAACTTCCGAAATGGTCAACATTTTTCAAAGTTCTTGTGCTCATTTTCGAATTGCAGGAACTTGAAATTGTAACAAAAAAATTGGAAAACATCTGTAGGAAAATCAGAATAAAAATTAAATGAATATATATTTTAAGGAAATTACATAAAAACTTCATGATTATATATTTCATATATTTTCCAACATTCTTGTTACAACTTAAAGTTCTTGCAATTCGATAATTTTTTTACGATTTATACTTATAAGCTGTTGTGACACGGTGAAAAGATAGCTTCAAAATTTTCCCAAGAACATTGAAAAATATTACACTGAAAAAAAATCTATTGAATTTTACATCTCTGGTGGATGTAAATAAAAGGACCCTCGTGTATCGGAGTAACTTTACGAATCTGTTGTGATACTCCAATTCGGCCGATAATTTTACATGCGAAAATGTAAAATTCATTATGTGAAAGAATAAAATAAAATTTATCAGGGCGACAGGTTTCGAACACTCGAAAGTTCAAACTTCGTAAAATTTCATGGAGATTGAAAAAAATACAAGCCGTCACACGTTACCACTTATCTAAAACACATAAGATACTATGGGTATTTCTTGATGTTTAAATATTCCGTAAAAAAATATGAAATATACAATTTGAATAACCTCATTTTTCTGTTCCAATAGCAGAAAAAGTAAAAGGCAAAATAGGAACAGCTCGGATTCGGTCTATTTTTGTGTGAAAGCTGTCAAAAAAGTTTAACACAGCTGTCAATTTCCTCGCATTAAAAATAAAAATGCTCCAAAATTGAAGAATGAAGGCATCGATAAATAACGAACATGAGAGACGCTTTCGTATCCACACATTATTTGATTAATTATTCTAAATTTTAAACTAATTATAAATAAAAAATTTTACAGTTTCCGCCAGGATAAACTTAAAGATCTTTGGTAAAGTTAAAAATCTCGATGTAATTTTCAATCACAGGAAAGCATGGACTTAGGAAACAAAGGACTAGGCATGCCAGTGCAGGGGTGATGCGATGAGGGGGGAGGTCCGCCACCTTTTGACGTCCCGCGACAAACATGGCAGCGCCTACATGTTTATATTTTCGTGCACAGTTTGTCGGCAAAAATGCTGGTGCGCATAATCAAATGGCACATCGTAAGATGGCGGCTCTACCCATTCATGTAATCACCCC
>NC_046663.1:105648871-105678758 GCF_010883055.1 Belonocnema kinseyi | reverse complement strand
CCCCCTCCCCATCGTGGATTCAACCCCGCTCACAAGTTAGGATGGCAAGCCTAGTCCCGTGTTTTCCATGTCCATGGCTGTGACTGAATTTTCCCTTCTGAATGTAAAGTTCGTACGAGGAAATGTGTAATTTTCTTTTAATCGAGTGTGTAATATTACACTGCTGTTCGAGAGTCCTTTTATTTACATCGCTACAGGATGTCATTTCACATACTTTTGTAAAATCACACAGTGAATTGTATGATATTTACAATGATACAATATTTAATTTTCCGAAACTTTGTAATTTTACACAAATCTTTTTTTACAGTGTACTTATTTCCGAAGTCATTGAAAATTCAAGAAAACATTGAAATGTACACTATTTTTACAATATCTACTTAAAAACCAGATAAATTGACTTCACCCTGGGCTTATTTAATACACAATTTCGAGAACAATCAACCCTTCAAAGAAAAAATTTGTGAGCTCTGGTATAATTAAAATTAAAGGAATTTATTCAGTCATAAAAAAGGTGGTCAAAAACTTTTGCATGACAGTGTATATAAAAAATCTTGCAACGTTAAAAAAAGCAATTTATGCCCAAATGATATATGTAATGAAAGCCTCAAGTGTTTCGTTGATAGTAAAATACCAATTACCAATCCGATGAATTAGGTTAAAATGCTAGACTCAAAGCAAAACCCATTGAATGTAGTCTTCATTTTTTTTAATCGTCACACTTTCTACACTTGAGATTTTCATACAGTGATTCAACCAGAATAATTATATAACATTTAAATTTGGAAAATAAATAAATGTAAGACAGAAAGACAGAAAGAATAATTTTTCTACAATTTATTATAAATAAATATACCTATTAACAGCTATTAAATTTTTAAACTGAAAAAATAATTACAATATGGAACAGATTACTAAAGATAAACATAAAATTTTTAAATAAATCGTTAATTAAAATTACTTCCGAAAACTTATGCTGAGAAATTATTTATACTGATCAACATTTTTTCACGTAATTAAGAACAAATGAAAGATATTTTCAAGAATACCTCACTCGTTATCAAAATTGATACTAACATTCTTAACATTTTATTCACATGCGTGAAGTGTTACGAATGCAAATTGCAGTTTAAAAAATAATGTACTTTAATTTTTGCAATTTTTAAATATTTTTTAAATATTAATAATGTGTATTGCAAATTCATAAGAATGCCCAGATCAAATTTTACACATTACAACGATAATTTAAAAAGGGGTATCAATTTGGAAGTAAATAAATTCAACTGTTGTCAGTAGTCATTAAAGCCGCCAAGTGAACAAATAATGGCAAACTTTAAATGCAATGATGCATGAAAAGAGAAGGTCAGTTGAAATAAATTCCTTCGTAAACTATAAATAAAGTAACTCAATAAAATAATTTTAAAAACATCAGAAATAAAAGACTGAAATTATTGTTACCTTTTCATAATTAAAATAAAGTTTTTTCTCTGTTTTTCAATTCCTTAAAATTTTTTTAACAATCGTAGAAAGCAGGTTTACTAACCCAAGAAGTTTGGTTCCTTCGGTAATGTCAAAACTGTATCCAGAAAAATGTAACGATGAGAGTTGTGCATCTTTGGACAGAGTGAAATTGGATAAGTTCCGGTAAACCAATTTTACTTGATGAACAAGTGGAATACTGATTTTTTCCATTTTTCGAAAAGCGCAGAAAGCGAATGAATCGCTCAGGCGAACCTGGCATTAAATGCTATCTTTTAGACAAGCCGTGAAATAATTTTAAATCTGAATCAATTACCAATTCACATTCCTGGATTATCATTTCCGGTGCACTTTCTTTTTCAAACCCAAAAAACAATCACAGTTACTGTTATTCACTAAAAAACAATTTTTGTTGCATGCAAAAATCCGATAGCATTGAATGAAAAGAATTAAAATCTGACTCAAGTCTCAAATTTATTGTTGAAATAAAAATATTCGCTTAAGAGTATGAGACACAACTTCCTAAAAGAAGCACTTAAACACTTGAAATCACTTAAAATTAGTGGCACTACACACACACATTTGACTGTTTTTAAAAATAATCTATGTTTGAAAAAAATATTTAATTTTGGATTCGCAATTAACACTTATACTTAATCTTAAAGTTAATAAGAGAGTCTAGGAAGGACAGGAGTGACCTATCGACGACTAGAGCAGGAAACTTATTAAACGAGTAATTCATGTCTAGGTAAGTATGTTCATTTCATACATACAGCCAGTACGCAGGACGAAGAGAAAGGCGCGCGTGCTCCAGTTTGAATAAAGACCCCCTCGCGATTGAAAGCATGATTCGTTGAAAAAGACAGGCGTTCACCAGCTACATCAGACTACAATCAAACTCTGAAGGTTGAGAATTTTAAAGGAAAAGTTTAATCTGCGGTTTATTTCTTACCGCTTTACTAATCTTATTTTGTTTTCGAATTCCGGGGATGTGTTGCGAAGCATAAATAATATAAAACATTAGACTTCATGTCAGGTCTTGATATTATAGAGCTGCAGGATGGCTAATAATATAAAAAAAAATAAAACACTTCTTGATCAAACTGATTACAAAAATTACCAGTAGTATTTCAAAATTTTACAGCTTACTTGTACTTTATAGCCATCACTTTTTTTCAGAATAGCAGATTTTTATATAGAAAAAATAATTATAACTTTCTAAATCCCAGATTTTATTACGTTTTTACATAAACAACACAAAATAATATTTTGTGTGGATTTAAAATTAATTAAATACAAAAAATTTTCAAACATTATGAGCACGAAAAGAGGCAACCAGCTTGATTTTCAGAATACGAATAAATTCAAATTATTCAAGATAGGAAGCCTTAAAGCGCAACCGATTTCAATACTAAGCAATTGAAAATTGATCAATTTAAATCATTCCAAATTAAATATATAAAAAATGAAAGTATTCGAAACTGAATGTGTTTTTTTTTTAAATTTAGGCTTTAAAAATTATTAAAAAATGTTATTTTAAATATAATTAATAATAATTTAATATAACTATTTAAAATAAATTGTGATTGAAATATTTAAAACGATACTTTCAAAGTTTCAAATTTTGAATATTTGAAATTACTTGTTTCAAAAAGCTTTCAAATCAAAACTGATTAATTTTAATTGCTGTTAATTTAGTAATTTCTAATTTACCAAATTTAATTGTAATCTTTAATCTCAAATTTGTTAAATTATTAAGTCTTACAATATCTCTAAAAAAGTTGTTAATAAAGTTGTTAAAAAAAGGCTTTCAGTTTTGAAAGTAGATATGCTGAAGTGTCGAAAGTTCAAAGGAACGAAATATTTTATCTTAGTCCCAATTCGCTTTTAAATGTTGTTTTTAACACTGCTAGAACTTGAAGCACATCAAAAATTGTATACATAGTAATTTCCTAATCAAATTTGAATTTACAATTAGATCATCAGGAAATCCAACAATTAACTTTTTGCTTCTGTCATTAATGTATCTTGCAGTCTAGGTTTTATAACCATTTTCACAGAACCGACTCTCAGCTTAAGTCTTTACCAACCGGTTTGAACCAAGCAGCAATTATAAAACGAATAAAGTTATAAAACACATTTTTCCGTTTTTAAGGACCTATAATTTCATAAATGTATAACTTAACATTCAAACCTGTAGTTATTACGTTACTTATATAATCAAACGAAGTTTTTATTTCCTTAAAAAATAACTCCTGGTAGGGTAAAATTATCAACTCAGTATAAATAGATAATAAAAAGTAACTAGATCTGAATTTCAGTGAACAATATTTACGTAAAGTAGAAAATTCAGTCCGTTATTGTAAGAAACACTTGCTATCGTAAAAAATTGACTTTCAATGAACTCATTTTTTATGCTGCTTGAAATCTAAATCTCTTTACACTGAATGCGGAAAAGGATATCGCGCTTATAATTGTAGGTAAACTTCCTCTCTGAATATGACGCTCATTCAAAAGAAAATAATACTAAGTTATGAGAATTGCATTTAATAGGCTAGCAGAACTATGACAGATCAAGCAAGGAGCTTACATCTTCGATTTTTCCAGTATAGACCCTCATTGAATTAATTGAATACAAAGAAAAACAACCATAATTACCTCCAATTTTTTTTTATAATTATTTTAAATTTAAAAAATATTAATTATAATTTTTCTTCATTTTTCATATTCTCTAAAAGATGCCTGCTCATTTCCCGATTTCCTGGTGGTAAAAAAACAATTTGGTAAAGTTATTTTTAACTTCAGTTGACAAACAAAGATACTGATAATATTATTAAATTTTACATATAAAAGTTTATGTAATCTATTGGGCGGCCTCGACTGCAATTTGCAATAAATAAATTGGAGATCAAGGAATTAATTATAGCCGTAAATAAAATGCTTTGGCCTCGTTAAACAATTATTGTTCCAATTCAAACTAAACAAGATTTGAGCAAAGATTTTATCGTATTAAAAAAAGAGTGGACTGTCGGTACTTTAACAGAAACTTAGATAGTAAACTAGAGACATGGTCTCTCACTTAGGAAATTTAATTCTTGATAATTACCTGAAACTTACCGAAAATATATGTAGAAATTTACCGTGAATTTATTTGAAATTACGGAGAAAATTATAAAAATTATTGCAAAGTTCCTGCTAATTTATGGTAATTATTGTGAATCTATTAATATTCGTATAAAGCAAGACATATTATCAAAATTTTGGAGATATGTGATGCTGGGGTATAGCTTCCTGGTTGGCCATGCCGATGATCATTAGGATGAGGTAATTAATTTTTGATCTCTCGCTCGTCGTCACATCTACAGTTTTTGGAATTTTTAAATGAAATTTTGAGATAATTTTACTTTGGTGTTTCAACCAAAGATGACTTAATTTAACAGTTTTAATAACGCATTAGTAGAAAAATAATGAAGTAAGTTAAACAATGTGGAAACAAAACACAACTTTATTGTTAAAAACAAAATAAATCTCAAAAGATTTAATAAACATTTTTGCAACACTCTCAACAAAAAAAAACACGATAGAAAAAAGAGTTGAAAAATTTTTCCTTGAACTTTTTTAGAAGAATAATTTTATTTCCTTGACATTTTTCGTATCTTGCGTCTTTTTGGCAAAAACGTGAATTTTCGTATTTTAGAAAAAAATTCTCTCACCTAACCAAGGCTCGGGCACAGGATAGAGTATTATGAAATATATGCTTCACATTAGAACGAATCTAGAAAAAAATCAAGAGAAAAATACGGTGGAAATCTTGAATAAATTGACTTTGGAATTTTTCAGAACAACCGCAGTCATTTTGTCACTTTTGAACTTTAAGAATCAATTTAAAAGTTTGGAAAATCTTACAAATATGATTCACTGTAGTCGGGAAATTCAAAATCATAAGATAATCGATGATCTATTGTATTAAATATATTTATATAACGTATTGCTGATATGAAATCAGTCAGAAAGTTACCGAAAAAATGTCTTAAAATTAAATTCTTAATACTGTTTAAATGGCCTTCTAATTTTTAACTAGAAAAATTTTTTGTGCTACAAGAAAGTGGTCTGGCCCCGCCAGTCTTTCGCAAAAAGTATCCTGGCGATGACAGGGCCCACCAGGCCTCGACTACACCACTGAACAGTTTCTTTAAAAAATTCGCTTTATTTGAAAGACAATTACCTCGATAGAAATTATCGCCGAAGGAGAGTATGATGATAAGTTTCTAAAATTAACCAGAATTTAAAATTCTTTAATGACGAACTTACGTTTTATTATTCCCCCTTTGTTCCACATTTTGCAGCAGAGGGTCGCTACTAATACCTGAAAAATATTAGATACTGTTTAATCAAATGTTCTCAATATGAGCATCAGTTGAGAAATAAATTATATTTTCTTGATAAATTATTACCAACAGACTAGATCCACTTCAAATGCATGTCAGTTGGTCTTTTCTTCTACAGAGAAGGAAGAATAGTAATGCACTAATAAAGCGGATGTTGCTCGTCAAAAAATAATGTACATATCTTATATTCGATAATACCATAATTAATTTTACAAATTTTTTAAATTAATTTTTATGAATGTTGCCTTATTTATTATGTGATTGAATATTTTTAACTGATTAACTTTCAAATTTACCGATTATAACGAATGCTTGAAATTAAAAATATATTGTACAGGGTGCAAATAAAAAAATTATAATAATGAATACGCGTTCAAGATTGAAAAATTATTTCATTTTAGAACAGGTGGAAATTCATCAATAATTATCAAGCATTGACAATGAAATATTTGATAATTCATTAGAGGTGTCAACAAATTAACAATTTGAAAAGCCAGGCAAAAAAAAAATAATAAACATCGAAGGGGGTTATGTAAACAGATAGCACAATGATGACAAAGGAATTTATCAAAAGTTATATGCAACTTTTCGTATAGGTATAATAGCACTGAGAAAAAAGATCCTTACCAGATTCGCTGGGTCCATTTCTTGTTTTCAAACTCGTAAGCTCTTGCTCGTCTTTGCTCTCTCTTGAATTTGGCACATTCATTTTAACTTTTTATTACTCCCACGATATTTAAGATAATGCTCGAACACAACAACTGTGACAGGCGCCCATTACATAGATCACTTTCTATCCACTTACTGGTTTTATTTATCACTCTCTATCAAGAAACATCCCGCACTCCTAATATGATAATACTTTGATATTAAAAAAAAAACTCCAAAACCTAACCTCAAATCATCCGTCTCATTTCAGATTCGCAATCCGGCTTCTGGATTTCAAAAATGTTAATTACTTTATGTTCACAAAAACTCTGAACTTTACTCTTAAAAAAATTTAAAGACGATTGCTTTAAAAATTCGCACTTTTTGTCAGAACTTGAATGATTCATTGAATCACTGTGTCAACATATTAAACGAATTTGTTGAACATTAGACAATTATAATGAAGTTTTAATGAGGCACGAGGTGTTTATTACTTTAAATGTGCATATTTAACTGAGATTTTTGATCTGCGAAGATAACACATCACTATATTTGCCACTTTCTAACTTTCTCTTATTATCTCCATGTTCTTCACTTTCTTTGACACTAAACAGCTGATTTATAAGTAATGAATGAGTAGTGGTGGGGGGATACTTCGATATATCGGAAAATCGAGAATAATCGAGATTGTGAACTGTCAAAAAAGGCAAAAAATAAATAAATTACAAAGAAGAAATAAAAATTGTGCGGTGGTTTATTGTGTGATTATACGCAAAAATAAAGGTGAATGAGTAAATAATCTTCCTCTACTATTCAATAAAATAATTGGATCGATTAGAGAGTCACAAAGCCTTTACAAATTGACGTCTGCTGTGATTTTGAGGTTATGCAAAGTGCCAAAAATTATACTCATATCTCACACGTCAGCATAAGATAAAATTGAGAAAATATCGTCAAATGCACTATTTTTGCAAAGTTCAAAATGTTGAACTTTTGTTGTATAATGTAAGTTAACTCCTTGTATATTATTGAGTCTCAATTAATCAATCACAATATTTTAATGTAAAAGAAAATATTCGGGTTCGAAGAATAATTTTATTGAGTTTTTGCAATAAAAACAATAGTTTCATGGTTCTTCTGTATCATGCTTAATACTAAAAATAAAATAATCTTTTTATTTCAGGTCAACTTTATTAATGTCAGCGAAAATGCTGTGTTTATTTGCTGTCTGTAAATTTCTATTCATCCTTGTCTTTTTCCCGCTCGCCGTGATATACTGGAAGATGCTTTTTGCCAAGAAAAAAGCCGAGAGGACACAACAAGGAACGGTTATTGGAATATTTCACCCTTATTGTAATGCTGGAGGAGGTGGCGAACGAGTTTTATGGGCTGCTGTCAAAGCTATTCAAAAAAAGTGAAAATTCTCATTATTTTATCATTCAAAGAATTTAGTTTCGGCTAAACTTTCATCATTTAATTGCGTTATATTAACGAGAATAAACAGTGGTGTATTCCTCGAGGAAAAAGTGGCCAGCCTACTGTTATATTGTTTATTCGGAATTCATCTCGTTTGGTTAAAAGTTTTATTATTTGGTTTCAAATTCTATTATTTTGTTAAAATGCAACTATATTGTTAAAATGTCATATTTCCTATGAAAAATTGAACTACTTTGTTTAAAATTAATTTTTGGAAGTCGTAGGTTCATCTCTGGTTGAAAATTAAATTATGTATCTTGATAAAAATTCGTTTTTTGTTTGACTAACAGAAAAATTTGTTAATTGACAATCAGTCTTGTCCATTTTTGGTTAAAAACTTATTTTTTCCATTTAGAAATTTAACTGTTTGGTTATGTATCTATCTTTTTTAGTTAAAAAAATTAAGTTTTAGGTTCAAAAATTATATATTTGGTTGAAAATTCGGATCTTCTTGGTAGCAATGTAATCTTCTTGATTGAAAATTTATCCTTTTTGGTTCAGAATGCAATTTTTTCGTTGAAATATCAAACGCTACATGCTTCGTTGAAACGTTTTGTTTGTTTGTTAAGAAGTCGGTTATTTCACTTAAAGTTGAACTACTCTGTAAACAAATTAATTTTCTTTATTAAGGAATTATAATTATCATTGGAAATTCAACTATTTGCTTTTAAATGTACTTTTATGTTAAAACTTCTACTGGTTTGTAGGAAATTAATCTTTTTAACTTGAAAATTCAAGAATTTGGTAGAAAATTTAACTATTTGATTAAACATTAAACTTTTTGGCTAAACAATTATATTTTTGGGTTGAAAATTCAACTTTTTTGCAGATAATTCGTCTTTTTGGCTTTAAAATTAAATAATTTGATTGATAATTCATGTATGTTGTTCAAAATTCATCTTTGTACGGCGAAAATTAATTTCGTTTATTAAAAATTAAGTGTTTAGGTTGAATATTCATCTATTTGATAGAAAATTCACATATTTGGTTAAAAGGTCGTATTTTTAAATAGAAAATTATTTTTGTTTGTTGAAGGTTCATTTTTTTTATTCAGAGTCCTACTATTTCGTTAAAAAATGATCTTTCTTGATGAAAAAGGATCTTCTTTGTTAAACATTTTTCTGATCCAATGTAAAAGTTTATTATTTCCTGAAACATTCGAATGTTTAGCTTAAAAATTTTTAATATTTTGTTGGAAATTTATCGTTTATGTCAAAAAAGTCATCTTTCTTAGTTCAAAATGAGCTTTTTGACAGAAGTTCAATTGTTCGAAAAAATGTGTCTTTTTGCCTTGAAAAATTAAAATATTTGGTTGCATTTTAAATGCTTTTATTTGAAAATTCGACTATTCAATTGAAAATTCAAATATTTATTGTTTTTGTTATTGAAAATTCTACTATTTGGTTAAATCTTCAACTATTTTTGGTAAACTCGTCTCTTTTACTGGCAAGTTCATATATTTTGTTGTTAATGCGATTGTTTGGTTGAAAATAAGTTTTTTTTTGTTAAAAATTTGTTGTTTTTTTTTGTTCTGAAAATTCATTTCTTTGTGCAGAAAATCTTTTTCGGTTGAAAACTCAAGTATTGTGTATAAAATGCAATACATTCCAGCTTTAAATCTTAGGAATTAAAAGTGTTTCGTTTTGAATGCAATGTGTTAGCTACATTAATTTTCTTTAAAAGAATTTATAATTTGGATATTCGAATGGTCCACAACTAGAATAATTTTCCGTGTGACTGATCTTAACTCTGCTTAAAATTATACAGATATCCTGATGTTCACATAGCAATATACACTGGAGATTTGGACGTGGATCCTGAACAAATTCTAAAAAAGGTAGACAAGTCTTTCAATATGAAATTGGAACCTGGAATCGAGTTTGTCTATTTACACAAAAGAAAATGGGTGGAAGCTGAAACCTATCCTTATTTTACGCTGCTCGGTCAAAGTTTAGGATCAATGTGGCTCGGATGGGAAGCACTGAGTGCTTTACAACCAGGTAACAATATATTTCGAATGAGAAGTTAGACATAAAAATTAATATGGATATTTCTTCACATAAAGGTCATTTTTGCATCCCCCTGTAATATTTTTGTGAATAATTATTCAATTGCTTTCAAATTTGATAAATTTCTTCTTTCTGGTAACATTGACCAAAAGCATAAAAGAGGTGCAGATTATTTTACAAGAAAAATATGTTAAACAAGTGCGAAATACGTGAAAAATTACTTTTCATTCTTCTCCCCTTACAAGTTGCTAAGTTTGAGAAGGATTTCCAAAAACAAGGTTATCAAAATAAAAATTGTGACTTAGTTTTTTTTTAATGTGTCTCAAAAACTATTATTCTTTCATATCGATTTTAAATTTATCGCTCTTAAACGCAATAGAATTTTCACTTTTACAGTTTCCCCTTAATTGTATTTTAACATGCGATTACAATTTTATGAGTTTTTGATGATTTTCTTTCGTCATTTTAATAAATATCAATGGAATTCATTGATAACTAAGTCTACGTATCACATTTTTATATGATTTGACGATAAATATCAGAAGAGTTAGCTTTTAATATTTAAGAGCCTTTAAGGGCATGTGATACTTAGAAAATTGTCGATTTTACCAATTTTAGGTTTCCCCGGCCTTTTTTCTGTAATAATAAATATATTGTCTTAGAAATTTGGGAAATGATAGCGAACATGCTAACGGACGTCTCGACACACTTTTTTGTGGGTTAATTTAAAAAAGTTTTAATTTAGCAAAATGTGATTAATTTGCATAGCGCTTAGGAAATAGTCTCCCGGAACTAACCTTGTTTGCAGGCAATCAAAAAAGTTTATTTCATTAATAATTTCGAGATTATCGGAAAGGCAGAGATGAAAAACGACGTAACCTCAAAATAATGCATATGTATAAAATTTTTATTTAGCACAATACATTTTTTTGTCATTATCCCTCAAAAAAGAGTCTGGGGAAGTCCGTTATGATATTTTATAGCATTTTCGAATTTGGTTTTAAAAAAATTTCATTTTTGTGGAAAAAAAGCCGGGGAAACTGTAAGTATCACATGCCCTTAATTAAAAATATTCAAAATTGAAGAATTTCAATTGTAAATCTTAAAAACTATTCAATTGAAAATTCTTTAAGTTTTATGATTTAAATTCGAAATTTCTTTAACTTGGAAGGTTTAGAATTCAAAACTGTTGACTCCTGATAAAAATTAAGAATTTTTATTCATACATCTTTAAAACTAATAAATTTGAATTTTAAATCTTCAAAATTTAACCATTCCAAAACTTCATGAAAAATTGCATAATTTTCTATTATACGTATTAAATACGAAAGGATCCTCAATTGCAAATATTCAAAGTTGAAGAATTTTCCCTAGTCAGTCTTCTAAAGTCAACTACATACGTAAAAAAAGTTCAAAATTACATAATTTTAAACTATACATATTCCGGTTCAATAAATCATTAATTGTAAATTGTATCAAAAACTTGAATAATATCAAAGTGCAAATCGTTAAAATTGCAGAATTTTAAATTGTAAATCTTCCAAATTGAACTATTATAAAATAAAACGTTCAAAATTACATATATTAAAAATACAAATCGTGAAAATTGAATCATTTTCAATTCTGCATTTTCAAAATTCAAAATTTTTTAATTGTAACTTCAAAATTATACAACGTTGAAGTGCAAGTATTTAAAAGTAAAGAGTTTTTGTTTATAAAAATTATGAAATTTTTACGTTTGACAATTACAAACTTGTTAAAAAATTGAAAATTTTTAATTGAACATTCGGAATGTTATTTAATACGGTTCAGCGACCGCAAAAAATTTAGAATACTCATTTTTAAGTAAATTAGATCACTATTGTAGATTCTGTTAAAAAAAACCGATGAGTTTTTCAAAACATTTTTTTAAAAACAGGAAATAAATATTTTAAAACTCAAATAGATTTAAAATTGCTCATTTTACCGCCAATAAACAGTTTTGATTGATAAAAACACACATTTCAAAATATATACTTTTTTATTGTCCCTTTCAAAAAGTGACCTTAATATAGAGAATCACCTATATGTGCACTTCTCCACATACATGTCACTTTTAAAATAAGAAAATTTGTTCCAAATTATATTTTTTATTTCCAGATAGATTTAATAGTACTTAAAAAAGAGCTTGTAAAAGTATTTACGCTACGAACATATTTGTAGCACTCCTGGAGCATTTTTACCTCTTGCGTTTTTTATATTCCTCTAAGGCTTATTATTGATTAAAATAAGGAAATGCAATGAAATTTTTGATAACAAGAAATCACAGGACACATAATCATTATCTAATACAAGAAAAAAAAACAGAAAATTTTTGTTTTCAAATAAAAAAGTTTTTTTTTTTAAATAAATACAATATCCAAACAATAAAATATTTTATTTGCCGGTTTGGATATCTCCGTACATAAACTAAAATCATTTATCTAAAACCCTTTCTTTTCATTACCTTTTGACAAAAATATTTCGGAACGTTAGTAGTTCATTATCGGTGTTCCTGAAGAGAGGCTAAAAGAAAAGTTACACCGTTAAATATTACGTCAATAGAAAACTACACAAAAAGTTGCATAAAGTTCTAAAATAAAAGGGATCCCAAAATTCTAATATCCCAATATTACAAGGGGAAACATTTTCTTGGACTTTTTCTTAGTTTACGATGAAACTTCTTAATTTTTGTCATGAACTTGTGACGTAACCACGAAAAGATTTTCGTGAACACTCATATTTGAGTACATATTGTTGTCTATACCACAATTAAATTAAAATATCATTCAAAGAAATTGTATCTTTTGAGATAAGTTTAAAAATCATTAAGCATGCATGTTAAAATAGTTTGTTGCGATAGATCCTTCTTATGAGAAACTTAAAAGGAAGATTCGTGCTGATGTTTTTACCATACAATCAATAATTTGGATCATTTATCCTTTGTACAAAAAAGTTGCCTGTCTGTAAAGAATTACCCACGCATAATAATTTATATTTAAATAATTGAATTTCAAAAATGTTTTTTTAGATATTTATATAGACACTATGGGATATGCATTTACATATCCTTTATTCAAATACATTGGTGGTTGTAGTATCGGATGTTACACACATTATCCGACAATTTCAACCGATATGTTGAAGCACGTTTACCGCAGAATCATTTCCCACAATAACAGACGTGCTATAGCCAGGAATCCGTTTTTATCTCTGGGGAAAATGATTTACTACAAAATTTTTGCATTCGTAAGTATCCTGCCAATTTCAACTATTGTCAGATTGGACTCCTTTTCCAGAAATCAACGAGATTATGCAAATTTAAAATGTAAAGCCTGTAATAGTTAATGCTTTTTAATAATAATCGCAAATAAAAAGTAATATCTATTCTTCAAATTTTTTCTAGTTATACGGATGTGCTGGACGCGTAGCTGACAGCGTGATGGTAAATTCGTCTTGGACAGAAGGACACATAAATTCAATTTGGAAATGTCCTTTACGAACTCACAGAGTTTATCCTCCCTGTGATGTAGAGCATTTGACTAAATTGCCATTGCTTAGCGATGATGAGAAAGATGGCTCTATTCGTATTGTTTCGATAGGACAGTTCAGACCAGAAAAGGATCATCCTCTTATGTTAAATGCCATGTACGAATTGAGATCTATAATTGACGAAAAAACTTGGGAAAAAGTAAGTCAAAAATACTATATACATATACACCATAACTTCATCTCAGTATTTAATTATCTAAAATATTTTATTTGTTAGAATCTTTAAGGTTTAAACTAAATTAATAACTGTTTAAAGAAGAATGGCATGAAACCATATTAACTTGGATATTTAAAAAAATCTGGGCGTGTATTCCAGCCAATATTTTTTCATAATTGGCCGCTAATGCCATTATTTCTCCACTTCCCATCTAAAAATATTTTCGAGCTCCTTCGCTGATTGGCTAAAATATCATGTCTATGATTTGAAGTTTACAACAATTCTTGAATAGTAAAAATTAGCCTTTTTTCTAATTAAACGTTTCAGGTAGAATTTTCATCATATACAGTGAAAAGACACACTTTTGGATCAAAATGTGTTTCTACAAAAATTATCATTGTCCTATTTATTGTAAATTTCAGTACACATTATAAGCTTAAATGAATTTATTTTGAAGCAAACATCAACTCAAAGTAAATTTTTATTATGGTCAGACATGCAATATTTATTTCGTGAAAATTTTGACCTAAAAGTTAGATTATAATTTGTATTTGAGTTCCAGTCATGTATTGTTCATTCCTTGCATAATCTGAATCAAATTTAGGCTTTTTGAAGAAAAATCTTTCATAATTGTATAATTCAATTACTTGTTGAATAATTAAGATATGGGAGTCCTGAAAGTTGGAAGCTAATTTATTTTTAAATAATTCGAAGAATTTCGAAATCCGTTGGGTTTGAAAGAAACTTAAAAATTAAATTTATCGTGCTTGTAGGAATTTTATTGCATCTAATGAAGTAGGGATTCATTTTTAAAGATTTTCTCTATCTTTTCAAGTATTTCAAATCAAAGTTTAATTAGTTCCATTTTATGCAAGTATTCTTCTTTAATGATATTTTTCTTTTCCTCTAAAAAGTCTCTTATTTTTTCTGCAATGGAATTGTCAACGTGATGTTTAGCATTTCTTCTTCAATTACCTTTCAAAAATCCTGGAACTTAGAAATAAAAATTCGGGATCAACCCTGGTATAAGAAATTGAATTAGGAAGTTTTATAACAAATTGAATCCAATTTTGGATTTTGAAAATGCTATTATTCTGATTATTTTATTTTTATCCAAAACAGTCGTTAGGATAAATTCTTAGAATTTCCGAGTACTACGAATAGCCGTACATATAAAATTTAAATTTTGAAAAAAATGGTCTCAAAAATTTCGAAAATGCTCAACCTTTTTAAATTTTTATTAACAATAGCTGGGTATCAAACTCGTCCTTTCTTTTTGCACCCATCAAAAGTCTGACAAAGCAGAATCCAATCCAAGTAGTCCTTCTAAAGTTACCGATATACAGACAACAACGACAAATAAATACAGACGAAAAAATTTTTTTCTCAGGGGGCCTCAAAATGTCGATATTTAATGGTATCGGCAAAATTGATGAAAAAAGATTGTAGTCGATTCGAGGCCTATGTTATTTGTATCATAAAGTTTTTTTTTAAAGTTCATGCCACTATTTAAAAAAAATGTATTCTACTATAGACACTATTTTTTATCTCTGAAGTGAGTCCTAGCCCTAGTAATTTTACAGATTTTGAACAATAAAATGTATTCTCTTTTCGATGATATTAAAAAAGGAAAAACCTTTTTCTTCGACTTCATCAAGATGATTTCTTGAAAAATTTATGATAAAAATGAAGTTTCAGAATCGGACAGATTCTCTCATCAGATTGCTTTCAGCATAGAGAAGAATTTACAAAAGATCAAGAAACTTGCTGAAGACAGTCTGATGAGGGAATTGGTCAGGTTCTGAAACGTCATTTTTATACGAAATTTCCTAATAAATTATATGCATGGAGTAGAAACAAAATTTTTATTCTTTTTTAGTACTACTGTTGTTTCTCGGACGTTAAGCAAAAGAAAATCCCAAAAATTCGTCCTGTATATTCTTTTTTCTATTTAGACCCGATTGGTTTTAATTGGTTCCTGCCGGAATTCCGTGGACGAAACACACGTGAAGGACATGCAGGATGTTGCGAAACATCTATCTCTCGACAAAAATGTGGAATTCAAATTGAATATCCCATATTCAGAATTGGTTTCGGAATTACAAAAGGGAATGATTGGTCTTCATGCAATGTGGAATGAACATTTTGGAATTAGTGTCGTCGAATGCATGGCAGCTGGTCTTATTATGATTGCTCATGCTTCTGGTGGTCCAAGGTTTGCGCATTTTCAAATCTATTTTATATTCTAAACGCAGTTTTATAAATAAACTTAAATATGTGTAAACCCTATTAGGTTTTCCAGCACTTTATATTACTTATTACTTTTCAGAGCAGATATTATAGAAACTCAGTCCCCTAGTCAAACCGGATTTCTAGCAGCAGAACCTGAAGAATATGCGAGGATAATAGCTGACATTATCGATATGGAACCAGAAGAAAGAGACTCTATTAGACTTGCAGCAAGGTTAAATTGTTATTCCATGAGATAAAATTAAATTCCATATTTTAAAAAATGTCCTTAATATTTTTTATATTCCAGAGCTTCTGTCACACGATTTTCGGGCGAAAACTTCGAGATGGATTTCCTACGAGCTATGGAACCATTTTTCAGACCACACCAAGAGTGAACGATTTCAATTAAAGTGAAAATCTATAAAGAGAGACTGAGTAGGTTTTTAATTTTTGAATCTTCTCCATCTTTCAGAAAGATTTAAAAACAAATTGTCTGTTTGAATGTTTATTAGCTCAAGTGTAAGTATTCTTTTTGTGTTCAACGAAAACGACGTGAGTTTAATTGTCTTGTACATATGATATTCCGTAAAGATAAGAAAGTTGTGAGACAGTTTTAAGCACGCTGTATAATGTATATAAGATGATAAATGCTTTGAGAGTGAACGTTCTATTTTTTAATTAGAAAACCTTGTATTTCTAAGACCAGTTCCCATTTCAAAAGAATCACGTTTTATAAATCGTAGCTAAAAATCTTTCATTACAAAAGATTTTCAGTTAATCATAAGAAAAATACAACAATATTTAAAAACAAAAAGTATATAGTAATTGTTTATAGTTACTTAAGAAACTCATTAAATAGACCGATGCCTTCACATTCTAAAATGTGGGGTGCGAGATCTCCGCCGCTGCTTTTGGAAAGATTGAAACGTAAACCTCTATCGCCTAACATAATTTCGGCGACTTTAATTGCCGTTTCCGTATGGCAAGTTAGTTCTTTTGTGCCTATGGAGACTCTTGAAGTTCCTTTTGCAAGAGCCATAAGGATGACCAACTGGAAGAAAAGAAGAATTAATCTGAAATTTAGAGTTTTACTCCAAAAGTCTATTCATTATTTACCTGATCTTGTGAATGTTCATCGACACAAGAGTTTGATAAAAGTGGAGTCAAGATTTGATTTGCGGCCTCGATTCCTGGAACTGTTTGATCCCTTTTAGATCTTAGACCCGAGCCACCAAAAATGCATCCGGTATTTGTTGTACAAACGACGCTAACAAGTAAGAAAATTAGAGTTTTTAACATTTTTTAAAAGAGATTTCATCAGTTTTAGTTACTTACTTGATACCAGAACCATTTCCAACTGCAGTATCTCTCTCTTCTTTGTAAGCTAAAATATCGATGGGTGGGACTGCAATATCGTGATTGGAAAGTCCTTGTTTTAAAACATTCTTGGCGTCGTTGGCCATTTTATGAGCTTCCTGAAAATAGATTGTTTTACTTTTTAGATTTGATGACAAAACTGGAGCGGGATTAACAAATCGCGGTCTTGTAAAATTCTTGCTAACCGATCCTAAAAGTATTCCAAAGTATTTCAACAGCATTTAATCATAAGAATTTTCAAGAATTTAAAAAATTTTAAGGCACTTCAAGAAAATTCAGAAGACCAAGTAAGGGATATAATATTATTTCAAAGATTTCACAGGATGTTAAGAGATTGAAAAATGAAGGATTCCATAGGATTCAAATTTTTAGAGTGTTTTTAATGACTCTGAGGTATCTCAAAAAATGCAGGCAATTTTAAAAGCTTGTTCTGGGATTTTACGAGATTTTTAAAGGATTTAAATACAAATAAAAATTTTAAAAATAAAATAAATTACAAAGAATTTCACAAGAATCAAAATATATCGTTGGATTTAAGTGTTTAAAGGGACTTTAAAATATTGCAGGGGATTTTACACGATTTCCAACATTCCATGCAGTTTGAAAGAAATGCCTTAAATTTCGGAAGATTTGGAGAGATTTCACAGGATTTATAAAACTTTTATATATTTTAATAGATTCCAATTAATTGAGGAATTTCAAACATTTGAAAAGAGTCTTCAATGCTTCAAGGTATTTCCAAAGGATTCAAAGAATTTTAAATATTTGACAATATTTTTAAAACTTCAATGGAATTTTTTATATATTTGAAGAATTTGAAATGATTTCAAATTATTTTAAAGATTTTAGGGTATTTTTAAACATTCCAGGACGTTTTTAACAACTTGAAAATATTTCAAGGGAATTAAAGGATTCGAAATATTTTATGGAATTTAAAAAAATTACAAACGATATTTAACAGATTAAAAAATTTCAAGTAATTTCCAAGGATTTTATAGGATTCAAAATATTTCATTTGGTTTCAAAGAATTTTATAGGATCTATAGTATTTTAGGATATTTTAAAAGATTCTAAGTGATTTTAACGGATTTTATAAGATAAGGTCAGATTGCAGGATACATCATCAAATTTCGCGAGGTTTTTAAGAGATTTTTTGGATTTCAACAGGTTTAAAATATTTGGAGTGATTTTATAATATTCAAGGAGTATCAAGCAATTTCATAATATTTCTGGGATTTTAATAGGATTTTCAAGATTTAAAAAAATATACATTGAAGGATTTTGGACAATTTAATTAGGAAAACGAGTTTAATTTTATCATTTCTAAGCCGAAGCGCTAAAAATTAAAAAATTTTATTTTGCATTGAAGAATCATAAAACTAAATAATTTCAGATCAAAATTTCAAAAGTAGAACAATGTCGAAACATTAATAACTGAATGAATTATGATTCAAATTTTGGAACTCAGAGCAATTAAAATTGAGAGGAATTGAAATTGTATTATTTTTAAATGAAAGCATTCAAAATTACATAATTAAGAATTAAAAACTTTTTAATTGTAATCACATAACAAAATTATGATTTAACATTAAAACTAGACACATTTTACAAAATTAAAAAAAAATTAATTGAATTATTCTACAAAAAACTTTCAAAATAAACAGTAATTTTAAATGTGAAACATTACAAATGAAAAAAATTTCTAGTCCAGAACGTTGTAACTAAAACGAGTTCGAATTTCATTTAAAAATGAAAAAGAATTTAGTAACCAAATTTGTGATAATAAAACTTTTTATAGATACTCAAACCCTTGTCCTAAAAAATTAAACTGTTTTACAATTGCGAATTTAAGACTATAATTTTAAATTTAAATTATAGAAATTTTAAAGACGATAAATATATTATTAATAAGTATCGTATCATGTAGTATCAAAAGACATTCAGAATAAGACTGGATAGATTTTGTCACTAAAAAATGTTATTTCTGTCAACAAAAAAATCACTATCATTTTGACCTTTCAAAATTTCAGAATTTTAAATATTGCGAGAAATTCTGTGAACCTTTCACGTTTAATTATTCTAAACACTTTGAAAATTACATGATTTCTAATTGGAAGTTTTAAAAAATTAGAAAACTTTCTCCCGGCTTTTTCCCACCCTTTTCTTTTAGAATACTTGCATTTATAGGAACAACCCCAGCGACATAAGACCAGCCTGTGATTTGGGAAGGAATCCCTGGATTTGTTAAATCCACAGCATTCAAATGTTTGACTGGCTTTATTCTTAAATGGAATTCGCCACCTCCAGCTGGATAATACCCTCTGAAATAATATTAAAATTGATTTTAGAGGATACATTCATTAGAGACAACTTAGGACCAAAAATGAAAGAAACCTTTTTATCACTGAGAAATCGAAATCAGCTCCAAACTTATTAAGAATAGGTTTGAAGACCTCTGTAAGATATTCTATGTGTGGTCCCATGGGCACGTTTGTTCCACCTTTTAGAATTAAAGTAATTGGTTCGGAAGAAGGAGCAAAAAGAGCGCAAGGAAGCCCAACTTGTGCTAATAAACCAATACATCCGGCCGTTTTTGTATCTGCAACATATTCCCGTCTTCGACCTTCTAAAGGGCCTGGATGAAATTCCAGACGTGTAGAGCCTATATGCGCTCCAAGAACTCTTGCATTGCACAATTCTTTCACGAGCTCTACTCCTAAAATTAATATAAATTAAAAATTAATTTTGATAATGAAAAAAAAAAGTTATTTCAGGGGAAACAATACAAGAGTAACTTGAATTTATAGGGATATGCCAAAAAATGTGTGTCTAAAAGTGTAACCATAATCACGGTGTTCATGAATGAGATTTAAATCAAATTTTCGGGTACTGTACATTTTATTGCTTATATCGTTTCTTGTACATATTTCAACAAGATTTATATCAAATTTAAAATAATCGTTAGAGCACTTTTTTATAAATTAAAAAGAAAACTATTTTTTTCATAAATTTTGGAAATTAGGATTTTTCAACGTTTAACAATTCGTATGTTTACACTTCTGACAAAATTTACTAATAACCCAACATTTAAAAAAATAATTATGCACTATAAACAATATGTTATTTGATTCGTGAAAATTAGTTTGTGTATTTTTTTATGTTATAAGGTTTAGAATAGATAAAAAAATTTAATTTTCACAACATTTTTTATTAAAAAACCTTAAAATTTACATATGTACATAAATATTAAATCAAATATAATTACTTTAATAGAAAATTACTCTCAGTATTGTTTTTATATGTGGTGGCTGTTATACTCGCAAATACTTTTCAATAATCGTTGACTAAATTGAGGATTACTAGCTTTAACTTCAAATTTTTTCCACATTTCATTAAAGTTATGATGAACTGACTTCATTGCCTGTTCACTGTAAAATCCCAATCCTTTACCCGTTCTTTTACAAAAATGAATAACGTGAAAAAAACCGCATGAATTTTCGGCGTTACAGGACGGTTCAAACTTAATTTTACTACATCGAATAACGAGATAATTCAGTATACACAGTGTTAGTAGCGTATTCGTTTTTTACTCCTTGATATTATTTTATTAAATTATTATTATTTTAAATGTTTATTATCATCCGATTATTAAATTTAAGCAAAAACGGTAAATATACGGAATAATAAACGTTAAAAAATCATACTTTCACAAATTTATGATAAAAAAAGATTTTTTTTTAATTTATAAAAAAATACTCTAACGATTATTTTAAATTTAATCTAAATCTTGTTGAAATATTTCCAAGAAACTATAGAAACAATAAAATTTACAGTACCCTAAAATTTGATTTAAATCTCATTCTGGAACACCGTGTAATATTTAACACAACTAGAAGGAATCTTATCGAGATATGACAAGGAATAAATGTGAAATACGAAAAACTGACTTTGAGCGTTATAACAAACGACATAACTTTCATATTACATTTTTTTAATCATTAATTTTACTATTCACAGTTAGAACAGTTTTATTTTGAAATCGATATGTGATATTTTTCAATTATGAATTAATGAGTTTTCTTTCATCTCTAACTTTTCTATTTTTTAAGCTGTAGCTGAAATGCCTCATTTTTTATAATATCAACATGCATTTCTAGCCTGATAATAGCACAAAAGCTAATAAAAAGATGAAGGCAACGTCTCAATTTCATAAAAAGATATTGCAACCGGACGGCGATGAATTTCGATGTTTTTGAAAAATTGGAATGACGCTAGAATCAAACAACAATTTGAAAAGGTATTCAGCAGATTTTAAATGAAAGTCTGGAGTATTCTCCAAAATTTTAAAGATATTTGTAGCATGTTTTCACTATACTCTACCCTAGGGCCGTACTCGACGAAAAAAATTCGTAAAATTTCAAATAATGATTGCACTCATCACACGATTTAAAAGAATTAAAATCAATATTATCATAAATATGAGTAAAAATCATAAAAGGGCAGTGAATCAGGATTCAAAACATTTTTGAAATTTTGCGAGTTGTATGCACCAAGTTTGACTTTCGTCTAGAGTAGAATCTAGGGACAAAATTATAAAAATATCTGAACAATGTAGTAAAATGCTATAAAAACTTAACTTTTAAATCAGCGGAAGGTCTTTAAAAAAGTTTAATTATTTAATTATTTTTGTAATATCTTTTTATAAAATTTACAATTTTTCATTAACTTGGGCTCATTGTGCGCAGGATTTTATTTCCTTTCGCGCTATTATAAGGGGAAAAAATCATGTAAATATAATAAAAATTAAGACACTTGAACAAGAGCATAAAAACAGGCGCATAGATAAATTCCGCCGGCATTGTACAAGATTTTTACATTCTCATTCATGAGAGTGTAATGTAATCGTCCAAATTTTCGAACTCTATTTTTGTAACGGATCTTTACGTTTCGGCACTCACAGAATCCGAAAATCATAAAATTTCATCGGTGTCTGTCTTTACTTAGGGTTTCCTGAAAGTTGTAGCCATATTAACTTTTGAAGAATTTGTCCAATCAAGTCAGCCTTTGATACACGTCTTAAGGTTCCCAAAATTAAGACTAAGTTCGTTAAGCAGATATTTCCAACCAAGATTAAAAAATTTAGAGCGCTTTCAAAATTTCAAAACATTTTTTTTTCTAATTTGGAATTTTTTGTTAAAGTTTCTTATAGATGGGTAGAAGGTTCGCAAATTATACATATAAAATTTTTTCTTTCGATGAAAATGAGAAAAGTTATATACTTTTGAAAATTTTGAAAATGTTCAGAAAAATAAAAAATAAATATTTTTCTAAAAGATTACAAAATTTCATTTAAATTCATCACTAGATATCAAATATATTTAGAAACTATGTCAGTTAAATTTTTCGATTAGACACAAATTCAAAAGGTTTGAGTTTTTTCAAAATATGAATACAAATTTTTTATGAGTTTTAGAAATTTTTGTGAAATTTTCTGATACACGTCAAGAATAATTGCAAATTATCCTAATGACATTTTTAAATTCGATAAAACTTAAAAAAATGTAATATGCTTTTCAACATTTTGAAAATTTTCTAAAAAAGGAAAAAAAATTTTAATAGGTTAGGAAATATCAATCCACATATCTACTAGATGTAAAATAAATGTTTTTAGAAACTAATATCATGAAATTTTTTAATTAGAAAAAAATTCCAAAAAGTTGGATCATTTTCAAAAATATGTAATTTTGATTTTTTAGGAGATCCATAAGTTTAAAACGTTATTTTTAGTAGATTTTAAAAAGATTTATAAATTATCTTGATGAAGTTTTTGAAGTGGACACGAATTATCGAGCACGAAGCGCGAGTTTCGTAATGAGAATGTAATTTGTCCAAGCCGTAGGTGCTTTGAGAACCTTCTTCAAAATTAAATCGAAAAAAAAATAGTTACAATTTATGGCTGTAATTCCTCAGAAGTTAAATCACAGTTTTCGATTTAAGTTATAGTATTCACAATATTTGGAAAAATTTATTTAAAGTGTACGCATTAAACGTACGAAAACGAGCGCGAAGCGCGAGAGCTTACTCGCGCGTCCTAGGCGCGCTCAAACTAGGGGCGAAGCGCCGCGCGCAATGAGAATGTGCCTGCGGGGCGGGCATATATATATTTTTAAATTATATTGGACATTTTTATTCTCCATAATTTACAATAAATTATCTGAATGTTTAAATATTTATATAGATTACCCAATTTCAAAAATTTCAAAATCTACACAATTTCTAATTCACGAGTAAGTTGCAATTACGTTTACCTCCATTTAAATACTAGCTTTCGTTTCAATAATTTAAAAAAGTACCTTTTAGATGTTGAGCAGCTAAACCTGGTTTAGGACGACCGGCTCGAATATTGTCAATTTCAACAGGAATTCTATAAAGTGCACTTAAGCAGAGAGCCACTCTCAATACTTGTCCTCCCTATTATTTACAAGAAACTTAAAATTAAATAAACGTCTTAAATGTTTAATCAATTTTTCTAAAATTTAATAAATATATATCTGAAATCTCAATTAGATTATATGATTATATTCAATATAAATAAGAAAGAATGATAATGTAAGGCAAAGTTTTAATAATATTGTAAAATTTACATCTGAACATATTTTCAACATTTTTCTCATTTTCAAATTATAAATTTGTAAACATAATTATCAAATCTATTTCAGAAATATCAAATTTACAAATCTTTCATTTAAAAAATAAAACCAAATTTTCTTTTGTAATCCATATTCATTCAAAATAATATAGAATAATTGAGAATAACAGTGTTGAACGCAGTTTTTTTCAATAATAACAAAGAAAAATATTGAAACGTACAAGAAAATTGTATTAAAAATATTTATGTATTTTACTTACACCTTCGCCTAAACTTCCATCGATTTTTAATAAATTAGACATTTTGGAACATAACTTCTTTGAAATATAATAAGCAATGTTCTTAGTAACGTCAACCTCGTCAACAAAATACAAGAAACCGGCTGAAGGAATCCGGAAACAGCTGATTTCGATACTCCGCCATGGTGGCCCATGCGCATTGTATCATTAATTTGAAATTATTAAAAAGCGTTTAAAAGTTTTATTTTTGTTCTTCAATTTCTCTTAACTTGTTTGAAAATATACTATTTAGATTTCTTTTTTAATAGATTTACAAGTCGAAATAATTTGAAAAATTAAATTAATCGTAATTTGAAAATTTAGGTCAGGTTCGAGGGTTCGACCACTCGAACTAAAATCGGTCAAAATTTGTTTGGTTGGCAGCTGGCAGTTATGTTTGGCACGTTTGGCATTTCATTTATAAATTTCTAAATTCTATATTTTTCTTGGATTTTTTTCTAAGACTGGTCAGATTTATGGCGATTCATATTTACCAATGATTTCCGGAATTTAGACCGTATTTTTTCCTATTCGGAAGACTCAATTTTGTCAAATTTTAGACGTGAATTCACAACAAAATTCACGATGCACGTCGCGAACTGCGATATGATTGTTTTTGCGTGAAAATTGGCGATTTTTGTCAGCTGTTAACAATTTACCAGTCTTAGAAAAAAATCCAAGAAAAATATAGAATTTAGAAATATATATATATATATAAATGTACCGATAATGCTGTAGGAAGCACGGAAATTGGCTTTAGAGGGAGAGAAAACATTTGAGATGAAACCTCCCTAACGGAAGAATCGGAAAGAAAGTACCTTTCCAATTTCTATGTGAACTTTGCTTCCGTTTCTTTCCGAACGCTTTCTCCCCCCCCCCCTCTCTCTCTATATATATATATTAGGGTGGCCCAAAAAATCACATTTGAGAAATTTTAACGGGCTTGTTGGCCAAATCGTTCTAGTAGGCAAATAAATGTATGCCTATTTTTTTATTTTCGAAAAAAAATATTTTTAGAACTCGCTCTGGCCATTTTTATATCTTATGGAGTTTAACATGTAAAATCTTTCCAATTTTTATTTCTTCGATTTTGGACAGGAAATTATAGGCCAATTTCTTTGATATTTAATATACTTGTTCAATTATCAATGAACATTGCATTTATCACCATTTTATATCTCAGAAATATTATGCAAAAGTTTTAGGCATATCAAAAATGGCATAAAATGGCAGTTTTTGGAGGCTCATTGTGACCCTCAGATATACTTGTGTAACTTGACTTTTTGAAGAGAAATTCTTTAGACTATTGGGAATAGATTTCTAAAAAAAAATTATTAAAAGTATAATTTAAATTGAGTAAAGCGTAAGAAAAATCGGATGAAAAATGATGCATTTAAGTTGAACACCGACTGAAGGGACTGCAGGTGGACGGCTGCAAAAAAAGTTGACCCTCGGTCGGTCCGCTCATTGTACACCGTATTTGCTGTCATCCCAAGCTGCGGTGACTGACAATGAGGTGAATGGTCGAGTAATAATAAGTTAATAAATCTATTGCTGCACTCTGGATTAAACCTGTAGCTGGTGTAAGGATTTCTTTACTTCAAATCAGGAAACTTTGAAGCCTCAGAGCGAGTTCTACAAATATTTTGTTTTGGAAATAAAAAAATAGGCATACATTTATTTGCCTGCGAGAACGATTTGGCCAACAAGCCCGTTAAAATTTCTCAAATGTGATTTTTTGAGCCACCCTAATATATATCCATTTCTATATATCGATGCATTTTACTAATATACTTTTTTGAAAGTTTAAAGACTAATTCGACTTAGTTTCTATTTAATATATATTTTTTATAAAATTTAAATTACAATTTCACAATAAATAAATATTTAATATTTCGAAATGTACATGTCATAAAATTTGTATGTCCATTTCAATAATTGATATACAAAGTTTTAAATGCAACAGTTAGTAACAATAAATTATGTTATTTTCTTAACCAATGCGCAGAATATATTAAAAACTACCCACTTACTACTTGAACATTTTTAAATATAATTGTTTTTAATTATTGATAATAAATACAATTGTATTTTTTTAACATTTAATATTAGCGCGCGAATGGCTGCAGCCTATCATCGCATGCACAGTCTCGACGGGATTCCTAACCTAACTGACAGCGCATGATCTAATATAGATCATGTGACAAGGTGTGAGCAGAGATGGTCTCTGGTGTGAGTGTATCGTCTGCGTCGTCTGATTCTGATGTCGTGTCAATTGAATTGAACAGGTTTGAGGTTGATCATGGGATGATTATGAGGAACGGTTGATCTTGTACATACACAATCAAAATAATAAAAATGTCTTCAGATTCGAATGTCAATAAAGCTAAATATATTTACGAAATGGACTACTTGGTTCGAATGGATTTATGCAAAATTTTAAACCAAAATGGTAAATGGGAAGAATTAGCAGGTAAACATGTTTAAACCTAACCTAAAATTTCTATGTTAATTATAGAAAAATATCGTCGTTAGATTCTTGATTTTATTTTCAGGAATGTTTCACATTAACTTGATTATTGGACGTTAAGTAGGATTTTAAGTTTGATTTTAATCTCATTTAAATACCTTAAATTTTAATATGAATAACATCAGCAATAGGTCAATCCTAAATTTTCTCCGACAAACCTTTTTTTTTCTTGAAAAAATGTTTAGAAATTCTATTCTCAACAGGCATTTACATCTAGGTGTTAGTTAAACTCGTATTTAAATTTAGATGAAAATTGATACATATTTTTTGTGCAATTTAATTACAAATGTACATTTGGAGCTGTTTATCGGTGTTGCCAGCTTATTTTTGAGATTAGAAAGGTTTCTAGCTGTTTTTACATAATTAAATTGACATTTTTCATTTTTTTCCCCACCGAAAGAAATCTTTGAGTATATTCTAAAGATTCTCTAGAGTCAGAAAAGCTCAGAGAAATTCTCCGCGGGCACTCAGGTAGATATATTCAAAGGTCCAGATAGTTCTTTTAAATGTTTTAAAGGCTTTAAAATGACCTTTCCGAAATTGAAATAGAAATGCGATCATAAATAAAAAGCAGAGAGGCTGAAATTGAAATAAGAATTCGATCATAAATAACAAGCAGAGGGGTTACAGCAAGAGTAGCCGACACTCCCCTACCGAAAGAAATCTCTGAGTTTTCTTTAGCGAAATAGCTTGGCCCATTTGAGTCTATAAACAAAGTTGATTTGAAACAAAATAGTCTCGGAGATAGTATGAGATATTTGGGTCCTTTTCAAGATCCTTTTAGTGGTCCTTTTAAGAGTGGTGCGACGGTAATATCATGTTCCTTTTGTATTCGTTCACGAAACGTTCTATTAATTCCAATTTTAAGCATTAAAAAAAAAGGTAGATATCTGAAGTAATCGAAACCCGTAGATTCTGAATTATCATGTTTTAGACTGTTAACTATGAAATTAAAAAAAATCTACTTCTAAATTTTAATCCGAAAGCTTAACAAAAGACCCTTGAGTATCGGCTACTCTACTGAGATAGCCTTTCTGCTTGTTATTTATGATCGTATTCTTATTTCAATTTCGGAAAGGATATTTTAAAGCCTTCAGATCATTTAAACGAGCTTCCTGGACCTTGAAAAATATCTACCTGAGTGCCTGCGGAGAATTTCTTTGAGCTTCTTTGACCTAAAGAATTTTTAGTATATACTCAAAGATTCTTTTCGGTAGGGATTTCATAATATTTTGAATGTTTAAAGAAATAAAGTTTTCTAATTATTATAATCATTCCTAAAAATAAAAACTATAATAATATAAACGAGGAGTTAACCACTTCGATTTTTCGAGCCCACAAGATTACAAGATTGAAAGGAATTACATAGGATTACATGACATTACAAATGAGATAAAATGGGATTAAATATTATTATATGGGATTACACGAGCCTTTATAACATTACATAGGATTACATGGATTACACAAAATTATAGGGATAACTCGGTATTGAAAATTGTATTAAAATGGAAAAACGCCACTGAAAAAACAGACATCAAAGTCATTACACTCGAGTCGCGGTACTGCGAAATTCAATACTGCGAACTTCCGCTGTAGTCCAGGAATCTGGTAGTTTTGATCCATAATAAATCCAACTAGCAATGTTTTTAATGAGAAAGTTTCGTTTTGGGATACTTTTTGACATATCAAAAATGCTAGAACAGATCAGTTGCCAAACCCGGTTTTTTTTTTTTTTGTTTGAAAACAGTTCCCAAAGTTACTTTTGCGTGGATGGATAATTCCCATTGCATTTTAGAGAAAAATGTCCAACAGAAAAAAGAAAGAAAAGAAAATGCTGAACAAATTTTGTTAAAAAAAAATCCGCTAACTTCTATTGGTTCCAAGTTATGATACATTGAAAAGTCCCCTTTTTTTTATTTTCAGCGAAAAATCACTAAGTTTCAAAAAACACTGTGCATCTTTCCAACTAATTACTGCACGGAAAAGTGTTCCGCAGGCGAGTGAAACTAGACTCAATTTCCTGTAATTACAAAAAAAGAACAATATCCTACCTGTGATAGGTCATGAGTCAAAGTGGGCCATTTTAGCCTGTTTTTACGGGCAAAAAAGTGTACTTTAGTTTTTTCCAAATAAATCCTACCAAGTTCAGTTTACGTTGATTGTGCCACAGGATGAAATAGAGTCTACAAAAATCTGCGTATATCTAAAAAAAAAAGTCTTTTAGACCTATTATTTTAGGAATTGTAAGGTTTCAAAAATTTCTCTTTTTTTTTTGCATTTTTGCATAAAATTGAAGAAGTTGTGTTCTTGCAAAATACCTCATTTCCTGCGAATCCCACCACAAAGTTCTTAGAGAATGAATGAAAGAAGAGCCTATTTGGCGTAAGATAAAAAAAAAAGTGTCCTAGTCGAAATAGGTCACGAGATCTGACCTTGGAAAGTGCGCTCTTAATGCATAGATACACCTGAGCGTACCGTAAGGTAGAACTACGGTCATATTTCGGAATTTTTGTCACAAATAAGTGTATATGATTCATTTATCATGTATAATACGTCTTTTGACATAAATAAATAAATAAATGCTTATAACAAAAGCTTTCTATCACTACTTATGTGTACTTTTTGTCAATTTTTCAGCATTTTTGTGGAAAAAAAGTCACCGTGATTGATTAAGAATGTTTAATATGTTTTTTATCTATAAGCAAATATTTTTATTTATAAAGGTTTATAACAAAATATTGCTATAACCACTGTTGAATATTTTTTGACTACTTTTGTGGCGTACTTACTTCCAAGGCGCTTGTAATTCGCAGTGTTTTCTGTAAATTGTACAAAATTTTCTTTGACCATTTTTTCGCATTGAAAATAATTAAGTAATTGATTACTTGAAAGTAATAACATATGAATTGTAATTTAATAGTATTAAAAATTTCAAATAAATTATTGAATGTATCACTTTGTATTACAATTTTTTATCAACTATTTATTTCTTAACCCTTAAACGGCCAAAACGCCACAACCGGGACACTGCTTTTCAACGGCCAATAACTAAGACTATTCGACACTAGAAAAAATTGAGACACATATATTT
>NC_046663.1:105647162-105648771 GCF_010883055.1 Belonocnema kinseyi | reverse complement strand
GGATAATAAATAAATTTTTTGAGGAATTTCATTGGCACCGTCGGAAAGAGGAGATCTTAAGCAATAAAAATATATGTATCTCAATTTTTTCTAGTGTCGAATGGATAAAAAACATATTAGACATTTTTAATCAATTATGGTGACTTTTTTTGCCACAAAAATGCTAAAAAATGGCCAAAAAGTACACATAAGTAGTGATCGAAAGCTTTTGTTATAAAAAATTATTCATTTTTTAATGTCAAAAGACGTATTATACATGATAAATGAATCATATACACTTTTTTGTGACAAAAATTCCGAAATATGACCATAGTTCTACTTTACGGTACTTTACGGTTCCAAGGTCATATCTCGTGACCTATTTGGGCTAGGACACTTTTATTTATCTTACGCCAAATTGGCTCTTCTTCCATTTATTCTCTAGGAACTTTGTGGTGTGATTCGCAGGAAATGAGGTATTTTGCAAAATCGCAACTTCTTCAATTTTACTCAGGAATGCACCAAAAAAATGAAATTTTTGAAACCTTACAATTCCCAAAATAATAGGTCTAAAAGACTTTTTTTTTTAGATGTATGCAGATCTTTGTAGACTCTATATAATCCTCTGGCACAATCAACGTAAACTGACTCGGCAGGATTTGTTTTGAAAAAAATTGAAGTCCACTTTTTTGCCCGTAAAAACTGGCTAAAATGGCCCACTTTGAGGGGTCATAACTCATGACCTATCACAGGTAGGATATTGTTCTTTTTTTTGCAATTACAGAAAATTGAGTCTAGTTTCACTCACCTGTGGAACATTTTTCCGTGCATTAATTATTTGCAAAGATACACAGTGTTATTTGAAAATTGGTGATTTTTCGCTGAAAATAAAAAAATGGGGACTTTTCAATGCATCATAACTCGGAACCAATAGAAATTAGCGTTCTAAAGGTTCCCTAGGGTCAGAGAAGCTCAGAGATATTCTCCGTAGGCACTCAAGTAGATATGTTTAAAGGTCCAGGTAGTTCTTTTCAATGTTTTAAAGGCTCTAAAATGTCCTTTCCGAGATTAAAATAAAAATACGATCATAAATAACAAGCAGAGAGGCTGAAATTGAAATAAGAATTCGATCATAAATAATAAGCAGAGAGGCTATAGCAATAGAATAGCCGACACTCAAGGGTCCTTTGTTAAGCTTTTGGATTAAAATTTAGAATTAAATTTGTTTAATTTCATAGTTAACATCCTAAAACATAATAATTCGGAATCTGCGGGTTTCGATGATTTCAGATATCTAACTTTTTTTTAAATGCTTAAAATTGGAATTAATACGACGTTTCTCGTAAATGGAATGAGATACGCCAAAAAAGACAACATTTTTGAATACAACTAGAAAATTGTATATTAGTATATAAATTATAATTATAAATAAGTATAATGAGGAAATTCATTAGTTAAAAAGAAGTATTAATAATTTGAAGAGAAATTTAAAAAGGGAGAGTCGGATTAGCGACGGCCAACTACTGTAAATACTAGGCAGTCTGATAAGTCCCTGAAAAATGAAACACGGAAACGTTTTTTTGGCCAAAGTCGGTTTTATTTTTCAACATACTCTCCTTTTAGGTCGATA
>NC_046663.1:105642707-105647062 GCF_010883055.1 Belonocnema kinseyi | reverse complement strand
GAGGGAGCTCTTCTTAATATTTTGACACCAAAATCATGTCGATACACCTTACCGACTGCGAGTAAAGCCACCCACGCTTTAACTTGACAGACTGTACTTATCAGACTGCCTAGTAACTCTGCCCAGACGGTACGTGACGAATACAAAAGCAACATTATATTACCGTCGCACCACTCTTAAAAGGACCACTAAAAGGACCTTGAAAAGGACCCAAATCCCTTAGACTATTTCAGAGATTAAATCGTTTCAAATCGACTCTGCCTATAGTCTCAAATGGGCTAGGCTATTTCGTTAGAGAATACTCAGAGATTTCTATCGGTAGGGTTGCGCATGTTATACGGACTTATAAAGCAAAAAAAAAAAAAGAAACATGCTCTTTCATCTGCAGTTTTGCGCTCTCAATCTGAATTTGATCACTAAATTTTTCGAGCTTTTACCATTTTGTCCCTAGATGCAGAAAGTAGGGAAAAGCTTAGGAATTTTCTGTTCACACAAGTCATAAGAAAATTTGCCTGCAAGAAACAAGTGACTAGGCTAACCCTATGGATTTTGAGCCGCTGAATCCAAATCTAGCCTCAAAATTTCTCGTACACGTCTCACTTTTCCCCTAGATGTAAAAAAGGCAAAAACCTAGGGATATTCTGGACGTTATTTTTATAATACTAGTATTCGCGTAAATAGACACATGGATGTTATATTCTTAAGTGTCGCGACTCACAGAGACATAATTTCTACACAGAAATGCTCTAGTGTGCCTTCTGTTTCCCCTAGCTTGGGTAATTCTATGGTAATTGAAGATCTTTATCATAGTATATAGATTTGTACGGGGAAAAAAGCCATATCCTTTGCAGGTTTGCGTGCTAAATCTAAATTTGAACCTCGAATTTTTCGGGCTTGTTCCATTTTCTCTTTAGATGCAAAATGTTAAGAAAAGCCTAGAGAATTTAGGGACATATAGGCTCACCAAAAAAAAGTTGCACGGGGCATGTGACTGATTTCGCACGCAAAACTGTAAAGGATATTAAGTTTTTTTATTTTTTCCGTGTAAATCTATATGATCTGAGAAAGACCTTTAATTTCCCTAGGATTACTCAAGCTAGGGGAAATAGAAGGCACGCTAAAGAATTTCTGTGTACAAATTAAGTCTCTACAAGTCGTTGCACTTAACAATATAAAATCGATGTATCTTTTTTTGCGCATACTGGTATTATCGAAATAACGTGCAATTTATCCCTAGGGTTTTCCTTATTTTCAGAATCTAGAGGGAAACTGAGACGTGTAAGACAAATTCGGAGGCCAGATTTGGATTCAGCGGTTCAAGATCCATAAGGGCAGCCTAGTCACTAGTCTCGTGCAGACAAATTTTTTGTATGGCCTGTTCGATCAGAAAATCCCTGAGCCTTTCCCTACTTTTTGCATCTAGGGGAAAACTGAGACGTGTAGAACAAATTCTGAGGCCATATTCGGATTCAGCGGCTCAAAATTCCATAAGGGTAGCCTAATCACTTGTCTCGTGCAGACAACTTTTTTTTGTGGGCCTGTGTAATGATCACTTTTTGTTAGTTTTCCAGTTAATTAAAATTATCGACTGTAAATGATCTCCTGTAGGGTGTTTTCCCTACAGAAATGAAAATTCGATAAATAGAATGTAGAGCCGAATAAGTTTCAAAGTTGTAGGCGTTTTTATTTATAAGAAGGTTGATACTAAAGTTTGAGATGCAATTGGTTCCTGCACCCTAACTATTTATTTAGGAATGGAAGCTTCTAATGTGTCCCCTAAGGGTTTACATTTTTCTTACACCTTCTCTATTCCTTTACACACCTTCCACACACTTACTTGGTGGTGGAAGGGGGACCTACAGTTTAAGGTGGGTTCCGAACCACCAAGAGCAACAGCCTGAAGTACTTAGAGAAAACACCTCTAGAGGTACCGGTCCCACGACTCTCCGGAGATGAACAACTCCCTTGCTAGGCTAGTATTCACCGCATGGGCCACCGAGACTCTTCCAGAGTGCGAGGCGGGAATCGAACCCGCAAGCCGAAGGAGTGGGTCCAAAGCCTACGCTTTAGTCCCCACGACCATCGTCCCACTCTAACTATTTATTTAAAAAATGCTTCATTAAAAAAAATGGTTTTAGCGATTTCAGCAATAGAATAATTTACTTAGTCAATTGGAAACATTAGAGCTGTAAAGAAGGTTTCTTCCCAAAATATAAGCATTTTTCAAAAATTTATATGATGCGATAGTGAGAAAAATTAAATTGCAATAAGCCTGTTTAAAATAATATTTTTTCTGAATTAAAAAAAAATTATTATCATTTAAATAAATGAAGCCTCGGCTGAAATAACGTTGTATCAACACATATTTTTTATCCATGGGCTTCTATGTATATGCGTTTTTCTTTTAATTGTCTCTATTCCGCGGAAGCGTTGCGATCGAAAATTTAAAAATTCAATACACCTTTTCATCCTAGACGTCGACAGTGCGCACGGGCCAGAAATTTACGTAATTTCCGTATTTTTCGAACAGTTTTGTGTCGAAATGTATGGAAAATATTGTGAATAAAAATAACAACGAAAAATAAATGTGTAAATAAATGAGAGTTCAAAGGCAAAAAAATTTAAGTATATTCAGAAAAAACTGCGAAAAAAGTGGGAAAAGTGTGGCGAGCAAACCCATTATTTACATCTGTTGGCATCTGTCATCTTCAAAAAAATGTTTAAAAATCCGGCAAAAATCATGGAAGATGATGTTCCAGGAGCAAAATTAGTACACAACTCGGTGGAAGAGCACAGTGTTAAACAGCTTAAACGATGGCTGAAATATAGGAAACGATCTTTAAAAGGAAAAAAAGTGATTTAGTATAAAAGTTAATTGAGGTTGTGTTTGTCAGGTATTAATATTTTCTTTCTTTACTAACATTTACTTACTTATTAAATGAAGCATTGTTTTATCGGGGTTTCGAACCTCCTAAATGTTTTGATAAAAAGAAAATCTATTTAATACTTTCACTTGAGCACTTGTTAATTGTAATATTGTGTTATTTTACATTTGTGTGAGTATTAAATATTTACTCAAAAAAAGATCTGAACTGCAAATCTTGATTAAAAGAAAATATTTATACCTGCCATACAAAACCTCAACCAACCTTTCCTCTAAATCACGTTTTTTTCCTTCTAATAGTCGTTTTCTACATTTAAGCCATTGTTTCAGCTGCTCAATACCGTGCTCTTCTCCTGATTCGTGCACTAATTTTGCACCTGGAACATCATAATCCGTCAGTTTCGCCGAATTTTTTTGCATTTTTTAAAAGATGACAGGTGCCAACAGATGTAAATAACGACCTTGGTCGCCGCACTCGTTGCACTTTTTTCACCGTTTTCTTTTCAAAATAGACCTAAAAATGTTCTACCTTTAAAACCTCTGTGATTTACAAATTTATTTTTTTTTGTTTTTATTCACAATATTTTTTATACATTTCGACACAAAACTGTTCGAAAAATACTGAAATGACGTAAATTTCTGGCGCGTGCGCACTGTCGACGTCTAGGATAAAAAGGTCTATTGGGAATGAAATGTCAAAATAGACGATGTTATTTACTTCCATTTACTTCCCATCTATCTCAATTAACATCTTAAGTATACATATCTAAATCTAATTTAGAATTTTTGAAGGATGAAAATAGAAAATTACGTTCGCTTAAGAATGTCGACAAAAAATTTCAAAATTGACGTCGGCAAATTTCCATTAATAAAAATTAAAATAATGAGGTGTGATCATTTACAAATTTGATCCTACACATATTGTAAAAAAATACAAATATACTTTCTCGTCTTTTCATTAAAAGAAAAGAAAGGAAAATAGTGAATTATTTGTGTAATCATAATTTAAATTTTTTTAAAAAATTTTATTATAAAAATAATTTAAATATATTTTTAGTGCAATTTCTGTTTATTATTTATCACTTATTTATTTATTTTATTATTTTTTAATATTATGTTTGATATTACCGGTTCTGGGCGTTTTAGTACATCCTCTCTAGGTCTTTTATTTTTTCCTGCGTGCCATTCTAATAAATTTAATTTTATTTTTACCTTTGTTCAAAACTTCAATTTTAGGCTTAGAAAGGTACGTTTACGATGTATATAAGCTTGACTATTTTGACATTTCTTTGCCATTTCAATTTTCCAATTTTCGATCGCAGCGCTTCCGCGGAATAGAGAAACAGATAAGGCCTCCAGTCCATGCACTAGAACGACCGGATCTCAGAATGGCCGGAATGAAGCGTTGACCAATCAGAAAATTTCCGCGGAAACAGTGTCTCGTTCACGAGCCGAAGTTAGCCGCAGATGA
>NC_046663.1:105627045-105642607 GCF_010883055.1 Belonocnema kinseyi | reverse complement strand
AATAATATAAAAATTATAATAATTTTTATAATAATTGTTAATAATTATTAACAATTATTAACAACATAATGATAATGATCAGTGTTGATTAATTAAGGGAACATGATGTAAGTATCAATTTTACGTACAGTCTTATACATTTCTTTTTGCGTTTTTTTTATGAAAAGTTTAATTTGAGGCTTTAATATTATGTATAATGCATACACCGGCTCTTATATTTAACAATGTTTCATTTGCGAAAATTGAATAATTTATCATATTTTTCTGGATGTAAAAGAAGAGGAAGAGTAAAAAAAGATTTAAAAAATTTTTAATTATATTTTGTATAGTTCCACATTAAATTATTTGCAATATATATTCGTAAAATGCATACAATTAACAATTTTGATTCAAAATTTATAATAATTTCGCAGATATACTTAGCATTTATTGTATTTTAAATACTTCTATACTTAATTTCGCGCCAATAAGCGTTCCGTTCATTTCACAAGTTGTCAGACACATGCACCGGAATGACCGTATCCCGGAATGACCGGAACACAAATCGCATAGCACCTTTGACAGGACGAAAAAGTTCCTTCTTGTCAAACATGATCTGTGATTGGTGTTCCGGTCATTCCGGGATACGGTCATTCCGGTGCATGTGTTTGACAACTTTTGAAATGAACGGAACGCTTATTGGCGTGAAATTAAGTATACAAGTATTTAAAATACAATAAATGCTAAGTATATCTGCGAAATTATTATAAATTTTGAATCAAAATTGTTAATTGTATGCATTTTACGAATATATATTGCAAATAATTTAATTTGGAACTATACAAAATATAATTAAAAATTTTAAAAATTCTTTTTTTACTCTTCGTTTTCTTTTACATCCAGAAAAATATGATAAATTATTCAATTTTCGCAAATGAAACATTGTTAAATATAAGAGCCGGTGTATGCGTTATACATAATATTAAAGCCTAAAATAAAACTTTTCACATAAATAACGCAAAAAAATCTATAAGGCTGTACGTAAAATTGATACTTACATCATGTTCCCTTAATTTATCAACACTGCTCATTATGTTCATAATTTATTATTTTTTTCAACCTCAACTGGTAAACACTTTTGAAAAAAAAAACACTCACAACAAATGTGACACGCACTATAGTAAATTTCATCTGCGGCTTACTTCGGCTCGAGAACAAGGCACTGTATCCGCGGAAATTTTCTGATTGATCAACGCTTCATTCAGGCCATTCTGAGATCCGGTCGTTCTGGTGCATGGACTGGAGGCCTAAAAGGAAAACTTATATACGTAGAACTCTATGGATACAAAGTATGTGTTGATGCAACGGGAAATGAGGCATTGCTGATTGGCTGTAAAACCGGAAGTGTGATGTGTGAAGCTCCTAAAGTTGTTTGAATAACTTTTTCTATACTGTTAACGTATTTACCGTTGACTTACTAATTGAGATGGGATTTTTACCAAATAATAATAATTTTCTTCTAGTGGTTACACATTTGTAATCAATCTTCTTACAGAATGAGTAAAAGGACTTTAAAGTCAGACTAATTTTACTTAGATTCTTGATAGCTTTCACGTTATTTTAAGGGAAAAAAATATCTTCCTATTTATTAAAATTGGGAAAAGAATAATTATTAACTATGAGAGCATGAAGTATGGATATTATTGAATGATAGTTTACAAACAATTTTAATTGACAATTAATTGAAACCATTTAATTGATAATTATTTAGAAAAAAGTATAAACATTGTCTACGCATTGAGTTGTGGCGTTTTATGAAAAAAGTATCAAAAATATTGATGATAAATTTAAGTATTACTAAAAGCTCTAATTCGACTAGAATGGTTTCCTTGCGGATTGTTTAGTTGAAATTTTCCGATTGCTTTTTAGCCTGATTATTAATTGTAAAAAATTAAAAATACTGTTGTGAGAAACCCGAAGAACTCAGCAATTTGAAATAATTCGCGAATTAGACATCCTAGTATCGTAAAATGAGACAAATCCCAAAAATATTTATAATTTCTTATTTTCTAGCATTAAAAATTAAAACTTCATCCTAAAATATATCTTTTGTATATTTGTTATATTTAAAAAATATTTCTACGAGAAAAGAGAACAATAATAATTAATTAATTACATATTTCGATAAAGATTTCTACATTTGTATTTTATATAAACATCAACCTAAAAGTACGGAATACTTTAACAATTATCTGCAAGCTTCTAAATCAATATTTCAATCAAATTTCGAAGACATTTATAATCAAAATAAAGAAATCTTATCGTTTCAGGATCCCAACGGATGCAATTTGATTACGACACCATTCAGAAACTTCGAAATGAGAAGAATCCCACAGACGAACTGTTGACAATGTGGAGTCAATTTAACCACTCAATTGCTGAACTCTTTGTTCTTTTATCAAGAATGCATCACTATCAAGCAATGCAGGTTTTAAAGCATTTGGTGGATCCGAAACTCCATATACTTATAGACAAGGGAGAAGGAAACCTGCAAAGGGTGACTCGCAAAGACAGAGAACTGGGCATAGACACGAAAAATTTCAACAAAGCTATACCAGTTCAGCCCGTTATTCCAAAGATTGTACCTGAAGTGTGTATCATCAAAGAATCTTGTAAAATATTGAATCAACCAAAAAAGTTTGCAAATCCATTTCCTCCTCCGAGCAATTCAAACAATCTATTTCCCGAATCACCAATTGCGTTTCCACCTTCCAATGCTCTACGAAATCTGCCCGGAGAAATCAGAGAAGCGAATTTACCTGTTGTCCAGTTTGAAGAACTTAAACTTGCAACTGATAATTGGGACCAACGAAAAATTTTAGGGAAAGGAGGATATGGAGTCGTTTACAGAGGCAATTGGAAGAATACTGACGTTGCAATAAAGAAAATAGAACGTCGTGCTGGAAGATCTGACGAAAACTATGAAACCCAGTTACAACAGTCACTTCAGGAAATTAAGATTTTAAACTCTCATCCTCATGATAATATTTTAGCATTATATGCTTATAGTATAAATGGGGATGCACCTTGCCTCGTTTATCAATTCATCCTGAATGGATCTTTAGAAGATAGACTTTTGCTAAAGCATAAAACGAAACCACTTTCTTATGAACAACGCTACAATATCGCCAAGGGTACCGCGCGAGGTCTGCAATATTTACACACTATCGGCGATAAACCATTGATTCACGGGGATATCAAAAGCGCAAATATTCTACTAGACAAAAATTTTGATCCGAAAATCGGAGACTTTGGCTTAGCGCGAGAAGGACCTGAAACTGATTCGATGAAAGTAAGTTTAACTATCTTTCAGTTAATTATATTTCTTCAAGTACCTTGTCTTTGAAAATAAAAAAAAAATCTAATCAAGTTTCCATGCAAATAAAAAAAATGGAAAAACCGAAGGCAGCCTCCAAATCCCTTTCCTTACTTTCTCTCACCTTTTTTACTGTTATCTATTTTTTAAATTACAATTAGAAACATTTACAAAAAATCGACCAACGTTTCGGTTTTACTGTTCATGGAATACACTGTTAATTAAAGAATTTTAATTTGATCCTATCTGTTTAAATTTACTTTTTAAACTAATATCAAAGGTATATTCTGAAACATTGCAACAACATCCAAAGAGATAATTGTATAATTGTCCGACACTATTTTGTGAGTTATACTTTGTTAAAATTCAATTTGATAGTTAGCCTCTTGTTTTTTTTTAATTCCGAAGAATTTCGTAGTTAAATTTGAATGTTGAACTTTGAACAGGAGTTTAAATTTTGATTTAATCTGATCGTTTTTTCCCCTTCTGACTATCAACTTAATTTCTAATTGTATTTTTCACCAGGTCAGCAAGATTTACGGAACGAGACCATACCTACCTGAAGATTTCATTGATGGGAAAAATCTTTCTACGAAAGTCGATACATACAGTTATGGAATTGTACTTTTCGAGTTAGCAACTGGGAAACTAGCTCACGACAATAGTAGGCCGAAATGGAAGCTTTTGAAAGATTTAATTGATAATTGGGGCGATCAAGATTTCGGGATTTTAATGGATAAGAAAGCAGGATTTGATTATAGAGTTTTTGATAATTTTATTCGTTTAGGGAAATTGTGTTCCCAAAAATTAGCGAAAGATAGACCTGAAATGGAACAAGTTTATAAAAAGCTGTGTGAATTCAAAATGCAATATTTTGCTTTACCCACTGGGATTTTTTAACTGCGGTTGAATACGAGTGCTGTATTTTATGCTTGAGAAAATGTTAATAATCAAGATGTTAGCTAGAGATGACAAGTTTGGTTATTTATTCAAGTAAACGTGGAAACTAACGACAATTGTGATATCATGTTTATTTCTAAATAATTTAAAAGTATTTTTAATGCTTCTGCTGTGAAGTTTTCTCAGTGGTAAAGTGGAAAACACCAGGGAATATTTTTTTACGACTGTTATTGTATTGCGTGATTGATATACTAATACAAAATAATTATTGTGAATACGTAACGTTGTTTGTTGTTTTACAGTTACTACCTGAGAGATTATTTTTTAATTTGTATTCCTAATTATATATTTTATATTATATTAATGTAAAAATCTTGTAAAACTCAATATTTTGGTAAGAAATTTATCAAGTACTTTTCTTTGAATTGTAGCCTCAAGGAGTGATATTTTTTCCTTTTGAAATATATATAGCAATCATGAAATACAAACTTAAATGATCTTTAATTTATGTACATATAATTTTAAGTCTAGCTGGTATGTTTCTCTAGTAAAGAAGAAATTTATAACTTCCCTTAAAATAAGAATAACAGCTATTAAGAGGTTTGAATTATAAGAAAACACTTTCATTTGGATCCCTAAAGTGCAATTAAAATGTATGTTTCAAATAACGTAAGTATGTAATATATGTTTGATATAGAAAAATATTTTTATTTTCGTATAAAATAAATTTTCATTATTACAAATTAGAATCGACATATTTTTTATTTTATTTATGATTCTCAATAAAAAATTTCTTATATTAGACTGGGTTAATCTGTAAGGATTCAAAAATAAAAATCGTAAATCGGTGATTAAGTGAATTAACAATACATTTAACTAATCGCAAATATCACTTTATTGGAAATATAAATAATTTTTAAATCTTACTTACACATATGAGATTATTATAGTGAGAAAATTTTTCACTAACGCAAAGAATTAGGCGAATATTTCGAAAATGTTTTTTTAGGATATTAAATTCCCATAAAGAAATAAAAACATGATTTATAAATCTGCAATTCTAATAAAACGTCGTTAAGTTTATTGAGATACATCTCCAAACGCTTTAAACCTAAAAAACCGTCTTTCTCTCAGTTTCACACATCAGGGTCCTTATTCCCAATCAGTCTTATATTTGTATTCTGCACTTCAATTCATTGACTAAGTAATTACATTTCAATTCTGAAGTTCACAAATAAAGCTTCTTACTCGTTTAACATAAATTTTTGATTATCAAATGCTCTTATAAATGTTTTCTCTTTTCGCATACAGTAATTATCATATATATCTACACATGAACGACTCAAAAGAAGTTAACTGAAATGTGGAAGATAAGCAAAAGTATTATACAAAGAAAACAAAGACATAAATCGAAAATTGATTGTTATCAACTCTAAAACAAAAAAGCAGGAAACGAAAAACGCGGAGTACAGACATCTCAAAAAGCATAAATCACAATTTATATTGCATTTTCCGCATTTTCGTTCCTTTTAACTTAAATGAAAAAGTACAAAGAACGCCTAAGTGTGAAAACTTATTAAGTAAAGCTACGCCATTAACCCACATAATAAAGCGATATCGAAAAATGAAACTGGCAATATAATCTAAGAAATCGTTTTTTCTTTCATCGTTCTCACTTAATAAATATATTGTCTGCGTCAATCGTCGTCATTGTACAAACTACAAACTAGATTTAAAATGTAAAATCTGCTTGCTAAATGTCATGAATGCTCAAGTTTATTTGATCTTTCTGTAAAATAAAGCGTAGAATGTTTATATACATGTTTTCACTGGCTTTATAGGGTCGAATTTATTATATAAAATCATTTTCGAATTTATAAGTAGTTTAGATTTAGAATCTAGTTACTAAACTCTGATTTTTGAAATAAAAATTCATACATGATACTTGATTAATTATGAAAAACTATAGTTCATATTTTAAGAATACTGACCATATTTTTTTTTAGAAAAAGAAGAGAATTTTGATTATAAAAGAAGGAGGTAGCTCTAATGCAGAAACCTTTCCCACTGTATTTTCTTTCTACATCAGCAACGATAGTAAATTTAATAATAGCTAATTGATAATTCTAATTGAGCGAAACCGTAAAATTACTTAAAATTATGGAAATATTGTGGAGCGATAATTTTCACTATAGTGTACCGTGATCGTCCTAGAAGTACCCTTTATTTCTGAAACTTTTAATTCTTCCCAGATAACAATTCGTGCGCGCGCATTTCGCGCACGAAATGCTTGCAAGATTGCACCACATCTAAAAGCATTCTGTGGATGCGTCTTTAATGCGCGCACAATGCGTCGCCAATGTCAGCATGTGTGCAATCACACCGTGACGGAATTTCGAAATAACGGAATAGAGTTAAAAAAATTATTTTGTGCAAAATAAAAATATATTGTTTTAAACATAAAATTAAAAGAAGGTAAAAATTATAATTTAAACAGAAAGATACCAGTTCCTTAAAAAGCACCTAAGAACTTATTATTAACTAAACAAAATGTATGAAATCAAAACACAAAAAGAAATTATTTAACCAAATAGTTTAATTTTAAGCAAAAAAAGCTAAATTTACAATAAAGATGGAATAGTTACATTTTCAGCTAAAAAATTAATTTTTAGCTAGAAATAAAACAACTAATCTTTAACAAACAGTTACAATTTCAGACAAAATCATGAATATTCGATTATTCATTTTGTAATTACTATTTATTTAATAAAAAGAATTCTTTTTAATACCCATTTTGAATTTAGCGCCAACCGCGGACGCTTTCGATGTTTTTGCATATTCGACGGAGATTTATATTGATCTTGCATTTGACACAAGAAAATTATGTAGGTCTTAAAATTGTTTGTTTATAATAAAATATAGAGCAAAAAAGGTTTAATTTGAAAGTTTTATTTCAGAAATGGAAATTCATGACATATTTATCTTTGATCTCAGACAATTGGATCCCCCTCGGTAATTGGTTCCGTTACCCTGTTAAATATGTCATAATTTTCCATTTCTGAAATGAAACTTTCAAATTAAATCTTTTCCGTACTTCATTTTATTAGAAATAAACAATTTTAAGACACTCTCCGCACGCGCATTGAGTGCTTGCTTCATGCGCGTATAACTGAAATGTGGAAGATAAGCGAAAGTATTATACAAAGAAAACAAAGACATAAATCGAAAATTGATTGTTATCAACTCTAAAACAAAAAAGCAGGAAACGAAAAACGCGGAGTACAGACATCTCAAAAAGCATAAATTACAATTTATATGGACGATACATCTGCTTGCTGATCTGAACGCACGTCGTGCGTGAAAATATGAACGGCGTGCCTGCTCCATGCGCGCAGTGTGCGCTAGAATTGTTATCTGGGTTATATTTCATGTCCGTATTTTAAAAAATCGACATCAGGGTGCCCCTTAAACACGTGGTCAAAATTTGTTTTCAACATTCTTTTGCTTTTAATATCGAAAAAAATGATGTGCTCAAAGTTTTAGATAAATCGGTTACTATTTACCTTTAGCATACATCCCTTAAAGTTTTCCATAACATGATTAACATGAAAAAAAAATAAAAAAGCCGCAATACCTCAGTTATCGCCGAATTCTTTTATAAACCGAGGACCGCAAACTTCTTTGAAACCTAAAACAGCACTGTAGAGTGAAAATAAAAAATTTCGATATATTTAAAATGGCGGACCCACGAAAAATGAAAAAGTGGTACCTTCTATAGTTTTAAATAAAAGGGAACCAGATTTCGTGAAAAAATATTGTTTAAATGACAAACAAAACTATTAATCTCCCTATTTCCTATGAAAAGCCTCTCAAACTTGACAAGTTGAGTAAATTAATATGCGAAAATTATGCAATTAAGAATGATGACTAATTTCACAATTTTTTAAAGGAGACTTCTTAAACTTTTCAAGATAAACAAATTTATTTTTAGAAACTGTACAAGTATTCAGTGACAACCGACATTTTTAATAAATCTTACGATATATTTATTTATTTCTCCACAAAGGGGCATATACTATTCATAGTGGTTAATAATACTGTTGCCAATAAGTTTTACAATAAAAGTAAAAATATTTTAGTAGATTTGGCAACTTCATATAAAACCACTATCTTGAATTTTTTCTACATTTAGGATGTCATTGACCACTGCATAATTTCTGTAAATAAATTTGCACATTTTGTTTTGAGAAGTTTTGAGCTTTCCTTGAAAAATGGGGAAATTGATACATGCTTCATAGTCGTTAAAAAGATTTCTTCACAAAATTTGGGTCCCTTTCGTTGAAAACTATAGAAAATACAATTTTTGGTCATATTTTGTGGGCGCGCAATTTTGAAAACTTTTATTTTTGCCCTATACAACCTGTTTCGGATTTCAAAGAAAGTTGTGGTCCTCGTTTTATAGACGAATTTGACGAAAATTGAGAAAGTTATGTGGATTTTTCATTTTTTTACATCTGTCCCCATCATGTTAATATTGTTAATCATACTGAACTCTTTTAGGGATATGTGCTAGGGGTGAATATTAACCAATTTGGCTAAAATTGGAGCAAACCATTTTGTTGGCCATTGGAATGAAACAATCCAATGGGAGCAAAAGAATACTGTAAGTATAAAATCAAAATAGTTGATATTGAGCATTTGAATATATCCAAACAAATGGAATGAACATGATAAAATCAGGATGGAAGTTGACTGATTGTCATCGATAAATTAAGGCACTTACTTATTTACAAAATTAGTCGATGAAAATCAAACTTTTGTCAATTGGCTAAATTGAAACATTTGTATTTGTCTCGAGACCGAAAAATTGTGCAGAATTTGTTATTGGTTTAGGCACACACGTTCCGATATCGAGAGTTAAGAACGAGGAGGCGAGAGTGCAACCTAGAAGCTGCGTGGTCCATTCTTTTGTGGATTTTTGTCTAGAAAAATAAAAAATTCTTAGGTAATTATGACAAGTCTTAAACGAAGAGATCCGTTCGGGATGTTATTTTCTTAATTGCAGGCAGGATGCGAATGCCTGTGTACTGTCCATAGCCCAAAGGTATCCTAAGATCGCAACTGTCCCTTCTGCCATTTTCATCTTCTTGCTGCTGCTGATTTAAGACCCAGAGGGCGCCTACCATCGAGAGAGATATAAGGCCGGCACCGGTGATTGCCAAAATGCAGATGAAAGCCATCATTATCTTTGGACCAATATTTACGCCCATCTTGATCATCCAGAGCAAGTCGCTTGGTAATTCTGGTATCAGCTAGAATAGTCAATACAAATTAATATTATACTATTACCATTATACTATATGGATCGAGAAACAATAATTTTGGAAATCGGAAAGTTACCTTTTGAGCCCCTAATAACTTGTGTAAAATTAGCAAATAAAAATTTGGCGTCATGCATCTTAAAAAAAGAATGTCGTATTTTATGCTTCTTGCCTGTGTGACAAATTCGAATAATAAATAAAATTAGAAAATTTTGGTTATTTAGACCCCTTTGCCAGAAGCTTTTCTTCCCTCCGTTTCCAGGGTGTTCAACGGACAGAGAAGCCGGGAAAGTCGGGAATTTTATTTAACCGGGAAAACCCCGGGAATTTTTTCTTTGACCGAAAAAGCTACTTTATTCTACTTTATTTTTTTATTGTTTAGTCAAGAATCACAGAAAGAAAAATTTCATTGTTTCATGTATGATGCTATCAAACTTAATTAATCTTTGATTATGTGTAATAGAGGGATTCATTTTGTTAGTCAAAAAAAAAAGATAATCGTATGTGACACGCATAGCAGCCTAAGCTGTACCTTTTTAGTCCAAACATTTGTCCAAAAAATGTATGTATTACATTTATATAGTACATAAAAAATGGTCTCGTTTTATAATACCATCATTTAATGAAAATTATGAAACTCATTTTTGAAGAAAATAATAACTTTATCATAATTGTTTCATATTTTTCACACCAAAATTTAACATACGGTGTGCCAATCGCAAAATAAAATAAGTAAGAAAAGAAACTTATTATAGAAAATGCTTTAAAGCGTAAGGAGAAATTATTATTCTCTTTAAAAAATAAGTTGAAAGAAGTAAATCGATAGTAAAGTAAATATATATTTCCATAAATTGAGGTAAATATTCCTGCCTCAATTAAAAAAAGCATAGGCCACCCTATGCAGGTTGGGACGAATCTTGAGATTCGGGAATTTCAAATCGGTTAATCACTTAAACATCATGACCTCCCCTCTTGTCTTGACCCTCTTGTCTAGTCTCTTATCTCGTCGAGTCTCGACTGTCTCTTATCTCGTTTCTCATCTCCCAGGAAGAATGTACGATGAACAGGCGGACGCCTAATAAAACTATAAGGGTTTCTGCCAGAGGAAGTTTATATTAATTATAACTTTCAGCGCTTCTAGAGTTTAAAAATTTTTGCAGTGTTTCATATACAGTAGATTTTCTTTCATATGTATAAACACAAATATATAATCTGATCAAATGTTTGAAAACTAGGCACAGATATCATGCAGAATAAGAAAAAATAGAATTCAAGATTTTTCCAACATTCTTCAATTTCACAAATTTGAAACCCTATTTCGACTTTCGTTTTAAAGTTAGTTTTGATTTTAAATTGAAATAATTCTGACCATAAAAATATCAATTTCAAAACAAATTTTGAAAAGATTGATTTATTATCTATGATTTTTAGCACTTTTTGAAGTTGGATGCTTCTAAATTTGAACGATTTTAGTTTGGACAGCTTGAATGCATACATTATTACGTTTTTTTCTTTAAATTGAATCCTTCTTTTAAATTTAGAAATACCTAGTAAATTAATATGGAAAAGTTCATTAAAAAGATTAAAGAATTGTCGATAAAAGTGTGCTCTTGTTGTAAGTTCTGAAATTTATTTTTTAGTTAATGAAATGAGAAGAAATTTTCCAAAAAGGTCTTACACCAATTATAAGTAGTTCTTTCGTGTGAGATCCTTTGAAAATATTCCAATTTTACAAATATTTAAGACAATAAACATTTTTATTCCAGAACACCCATGAATTGAAAAATATTTTCATTTAATGGAGATTTATATTGATTCTTATTGAATTTGATGGCATCCAAACAAAATAAAAATTAAATTTTACGTTTCAAAAAGCCGAAGTAATAGAAATTGGATTTCAATTATAGCTTTGAAAAACTCTAAATTAAAAAGTCCCAAATTTCCTCCTTCTAAACTTCAAAGGTTTTAAAATATGGTTCCACTCAAGTTTAGATACTTTCAAACAGAACATCGTTCCAAAATAAAAATTCATTTCATTGTACTTCTCTTTTGCAATATATATTTTAATAATAATTTTATGATTATTAAATATTTTTTACCAGGTCTGTCCAGATGATTGGCAAGGTTAAGCCATTGAAGGCTGCAATTTTCGGATTGTAATGTGTGTCGTGCATAATGAGATTTGTTTGCACCCTGGAATGAACTTCGATTGGAATGCCCATTTGCTGAAATGATAAAATAATAGCTCTGTTACAAAAATTGTAGTTATTATCTTATTAAAAATGTTTAAAAAATACAAAAAATATATCTTAGGAAAATGAAAAATAGTGTACTGACAGGTTGCAAATAAATTGTTGTCCGATGTTTTTCTGGATCTGCTTTAAGCCCTTGGATTCCTTTCATTAAACTGGGGTCAGCGTCCAAAAAGTGAGGCAATGACACAGCTGCCGGTATATCTTCAAAAAAAATCAGTGAAACGTCGTTTCATCATATACGTATTTTTTATATCCTTTAAAAGGATTTGATGACCATCTTTAGAAGTTACGACTCGACTACATCTACTTACAACAATCGTAAAATGGGCTTTTAAATTTGCTCATTTAATGAAGAAACTTGAGTGAATAATTCTTTTGAAACAGAAAAGAATGGCATTAAACGCGAAATTCTATGAAAGAAATTTTAGGTTTAAAAAAACTTTACATATGCATATAAACTTGAGTTAAAATTAAAAATATTTTACAGTACATATAACTCAGAAACCCGTTAATTCTTTGGTAATTCCGGAGGAAGAATTTTCTGATCGTAGAGGAATGTTTGTGTTAAATAATCAAGAATTTTTAAGAGATTGAACAACTGAAAACTTAAATATTTTATTTTTGATTAAAAACTAATCTTTTTAGTTTAAAATGCTGCTTTTGATTGAATATTGATATTTTTCAATTAAAATTCAACTAATTGGTTGAGAATTATTTATGTTCTAAGAATTATTTAATTAATCGATGGTGCTAAGCTGCTAATATATTGGAGAATATCTTGTAATATAATTTGTCAAAGCTTTATACATTAAAAATATTAATTGAATCCGCAGAAACTGAAAAAAAATTATTTATAATAAACTCGCGAAACTGTAAGCATATTCCGAGACGATTGTTTTAAAAAATGCGACATATTTGAACGGCTCCGGGTAAAACTGCATAAAAGGACGATCACCTTTAATTTTAGTAAAACTTAAATACCTTGTGAATTTTTTAATGATGAACACGAATCTATCAATCTACCTAAAAAAGTGTCGCTCTCTTACCATTTTCGACTTATCGAGATTCATCTATCGAAAATTTCCATTTTTTGATTTCTTTAAGGGCATGTCTATATCACCAAACTTACTTTATCAGTTCACTGAATATTTTATTCGAACTTAAGAACTTTTTTTATAAATAAAATATCGGACTGAAAATTTGGGAAATGAATCAGAAGACCATAAACTAAGTTGATGTACTTTATTTGATTAGGAATTTCGCTAAAAATGATTTTAAAAGAAATTAAAACTGGGACCATTTTTTCAAATATTTACTTTGTCACCTTTAAATTTTTTGATCCTGAGAACTATGTTATATTTAAAATATCTGCTAGATGTAAAAAACGTAATTTTCTGCCGGATTTTTCATTTCACAAAGTTTGAGTCCTATATTTTTAATATCAAAAAAATTCTTAGATTCAAAAAATGTCAAGGTTCAAAGAAAATATATCAAAAAATGGTCACAATTTTAATTTCTTTGAAAATAATTTTTAGTGAAATTCCTACTCAAATGAAGTATATAAACGCAGTTCATCGTCTTCTAATATATATTCTTAAGTTTAAAGAAAATTTAGTAAACTGAAAAACAGAGGTCGCTACTATAATATATTCGAGTGTGTCACACGCCATTAAAACTTACTTTATTTATTCTTTTTATTAATAACGCGAATAAAACGGAAGAATTCCTCCGAACTACACTCCACAAGCACCCATCCTTCAAAAAATTGAACCCCCCTCCCCTCTCAAAAGCGGTGGAAAAAGGTTTAGGGTACCTAGGAGTCGTAAATTCCACCCATTCGGGATCATTACGAATTCAAAGGCACCTCTGCCCCTTTTGCAATACCCCTCCCCATACCACTTTAATATTATGGGGGGGGGGGCATGGTTAAGATGGTAATGCGCGGGATAAGGGGAGGGATACTTTATGTTTAGCGTGGAAAAATACGCAATATCGGCGTATTTAAAAAAAACATAGAAAAAAATCTAAATTTTCGATACTAAAAATCTCGGTATCTCGAAAATAATAAGAAGAAGACCCTTTTTCAGGCAGATTCGTGTTCAGAATAAAAAAAAAATACATAACTTGTGTGACTTTTAACGAAATCGAAGGTGATCGACCTTTTATGCAATTTTGTCCGGCTCCGTACCCCCACCCCTGTAATAACATTTCTACAAGATAAGGCTCTAGTTGCATTTGAATCAATTTTCATTTACTACACGGAGAAAAATAGATGTTAGCACAAACTATCTAGATATTAATAGGTAATATCTTAGCGATTTAACCATGGGACAGAAATCTAGATACTGAAGTAGAGCATCCGTAGATATTAAAAAGAAGATTTTAACTGACAATATCCAAGATATTAAAGGGCAAAATCAAAGATATTCAAGAAATATTTTTTAATTGTGCAAAAATTACCTGTAAAGCATGACATTTTCTATAAAATGCAAAAGAATGTTAATATCGTAGGCTAATATGAAAGATGCCTGTAGCTGAGTCCTCATTTTCTTGAGAAAATTATAACATATCCAAAAACATTTAATCCATTTTCCACCAAAACTTATAGTGCAATAGATATAAGAAAACCAACAATACACACGATGAAAGCTCAAGATACAGACAAAATCTTTTGTCGCCACGCCACACGTCAGCGACCTTGCTCCGAAAAAATTGAGCTTTTCTAATATCTTAGATATTAACTGTTAATATCACATATTTTATACTTTCAATATAAACAGATATTGCCCTTTAATATTTTGTATGTTGAATAGATGATATTAGATAGTATGGCGTAATATCTGCATATTATGGAAAAATATCAAAGTTTTTAAAATCTGCTTTTCAATATCTAGTTTTCTCCTTGTACACCTTTTGAAAGAGTGACATTTACATCAATAAAAATAGCATTCGGTCAAAAGTCAATTTGTCTTCCAACGATCAATGATATTCAATTACGGAATATAATATTTTGATTACAGCAGTAAAAGTTCAATCTTGTGTCGTTTCAGGGAAGTATTGCATCTTTGAGTATGAACAACAACATGCGGAGAAAAATAGATATTGATAAGCAGATATTAAAAACTTTGATATTTAACCATAATATATATATATTACGGCATACTATCTAATATCTTCTATTCAACATACAAAATATTAAAGGGCAATATCTGTTTATATTGAAAGCATAAAATATGTGATATTAACAGTTAATATCTAAGATATTAAAAAAGCTAAATTTTATCGGAGCAAGGTCGCTGACGTGTGGCGTGGCGACAAAAGATTTTTTCTGTATCTTGAGCTTTCATCGTGTGTATTGTGGTTTTTCGGATATCTATTGCACTATAAGTTTTGGTGGAAAATGGAATAAATGTTTTTGGACATGTTATAATTTTCTCAAGAAAATGAGGACTCAGCTACAGGCATCTTTCATATTAGCCTTGAACAGTGTGTTATCTGTTTAACACAAAAATCGCATAATTATGCAAAAAGCCGAATGCTTGAGGATTCGTATTTTAAAAACAGAGGACTACGATATTAACATTCTTTTGCATTTTACAGAAAATGGCATGCTTTACAGGTAATTTTTGCACAATTAAACAATATTTCTTGAATATCTTAGATTCTGCCCTTTAATATCTTGGATATTGTCAGTTAAAATCTTCTTTTTAATATCTACGGATGCTCTACTT